>NW_026129243.1:13218-69210 GCF_022985175.1 Labeo rohita
CCACTCTCTGGACATTTAATTTGAAACTGCCGCGAAACGTGCAGTAAGGTACGTAAGGTGTTGCAGAAATGTATGTAGTGGCACGTATTTCCAATGAGCTTGGGTTGTTTGTAATAGTACTGAACATATCTATGTCATCAAATGCAGTCAAAGACCATTTTGATTCTGAAGGATCCTTGGAAGGCAACCTTCAATTTGCATCCTTAAATATTGCAACATTTTGCCACATATCCTCATTTTTAAAGATCTAGATCTGACACTATTAGGCCTAATAATAACAGTATATGTGTACTGACTGTCAACTTGGTTTTTGAACAAGGCAGTAACTGCTCTGTGTCACTGTGACTCTCTGGCACAGTAATACACAGCTGTGTCCTCAGTCTGCATATTCTGTCCTTGCAGAGTCACTGTGCTGCTGGAAGTGTCTCTGGAAACTTGAAATCTACTTTTCAGTTTATCACTGTAATTTGTGCCACCGCTACCACATATCTCTCCAACCCATTCCAGAGCTTTTCCTGCAGGCTGACGAATGAAGTGAGTGCAGTAGCTGCTGTCAGTCACTGAATATCCAGAGATTTTACAGGGCAATGTCAAAACCTGACCAGGACTTAAGACAAGAGAATCAGTCTGAGTCAGTTCAACACAGTGGACACCTGAGGGGAAAAATATGGTCATGTTAGAGATATAATTATGTATAACAATAGTATTTTTTTTTTATAAAGTATCTATAGAAGTTATGAAGACTTACGAGAAACAGCTGCCAGCAGCAGCAACAACCAGAGAGATGAGGAGATCATGGTTTGAGACGTGTGAGAACAAGCTGCTTGTTTCCATCCTAATACTCAAATAAAGAGGAGGAGGAGGGATATTTGCATACAGTTCTGCATATGCAACCTAGTATACATACATATTTTTATATTTGACTTTGTTTTTACATTTCTTGTCAGAAGACAGTGTTGACTAGAATGGATGAGTGAATTGTGATGCTGTGATTAGAAAATTACACACAACAAAAATGGTGCTAAATAGCACTAAAAGTGGTTCATTTGGCTTGTATTCAACCACTTTCAGCACTTTTCAGCACCTTTGTCAAATAGTGCTATTTAAAACTGTAAAAGGAACGTCCTTAGATTTTAGATATGTTATTGCACTCTATGTTTGCCATGAATGGCAATTTGCTATAATGGCAAAAGCTGTTTTGAATCACTTTTATGCTTTTCTATGCTTTGCAAAAAGTATTTTACCCTGTATTTTCACTGTATTTTAATGTTATTTTTTAATCTTTTCCCCAACTAAACTAAGAAATTAAGACAGTTAGAGAATCTATAAATAACTATACAGCAGGGGTGGCGAACTCCGGTCCTGAAGAGCCGCAGCCCTGCAGAGTTCAGCTACAACCCTAATTAAAACTCACCTGCCTGTTGCTTTCTAGTAACCCTTCAGACCTTGATTAGCTTGTTCAGGTGCAGCTGCGGCTCTCCTGGACCGACGTTCGCCACCCCTGCTATACAGGGTTTATTGTATGGCAGTGGCACCTTAACCATGCCAAAGAACTGCTAAAGACATTGTGTGTGTGTGTGTGTGTGTGTGTGTGCGTGTACCTGGTACTGTATTTATCATGTTAATGGGACCAAATGGATTACCAACAAGGATAGTAATTTTATAAATTTTGACCTTGACACATTTTTTGAAGTCCCTCTTGAAGGAAACAGGCTTATAAATCATGCAGAATGCCTCTGATTTGAGTTTAGGTGTAGAAATAGGTGTAGGGCGATTGGGAGTTCATGTTGTACAGTCTAAAATCCTGAAAACGTCTGACTTGCAGAGATGGACTAAAATGAACTCCCAAAACTATTTTGTTGGATTTTTTTTCAAGATAATATAGGGCAATCAGTGGTCAAGAGGATTTGATGGCTTGTCCTTCAAGAGTCATATCAACTTATCTGTCTTTTAGCAAAAAAAAACTTTCTTTAGCCTGTTTCTTTTAATCAAAGTTGTTATTCTGCTGTAGCATCATCTGCATTTTTTATTTTCTCCCTGGCATGTTTTTAGAACAGCTCAGTGCACTTTCTAAAGACTTGTGGTTTCTTGAACAGTTCTGGAAAATGGTGGCGCTGGAGAACTGGTAACGGTTCCAAAATGTCAACCAATCAAAATCAAATTCCAGATTCTTTTGCAGTTAACATGCATCTTTTCTTCTCCAGGTTTTTTCTGACTTGATGGGATGGACAAGCATTTCTCTGTCCAATGGTCAAGCTAAACTTTGCAAATTCTGTAATGCATTAGTATTGCATTCTTCTCATGGGCATTTAATAATTTGGACTTTTCAGTCTGGGTTAAATCTCTTTTTTACAAAAATTTTAGCTGTAAACGAAAACATGCCTAATAATTCTGCACACCTGAATATAAGGAGTTTTTCACTTCCAGCCTTCACGGACAATTATATATCACTTACAAATGATTAAATACAAAATTAATAGTAGTTATTAAGACTGATGTGGTTTGGAATTGGTAAAATGTGTTTGGAAAAAAAAATATGACCAGAATATCAACATGCCTAATAATTCTGCACACAGTGTATTTAAAACTGTAAGAGGAACCTTATTCTCCTCCTTAGATTTTAGATATGTTAATGTATTGTAATATGTTTGCCATGAATGGCAGTTTGCCATGAATGGCAATTTGCCATAATGGCAAAAGCTGTTTTGAAACACTTTTATGCTTTTCTATGCTTTTCAAAAAGATGATTTTCACTGTATTTTAATGTCATTTTTTAATCTTTTCCCAACTAAACTAAGAAATTAAGAGAGTTGGAGAATCTTTAAATAACTATACAGGGTTTCTTGTATGGCGGTGGTACTATAGCACCTTAACCATGCCAAAGAACTGCTAAACAACGCCAAGTTTAAACCAGTAACCAGACATCACAGCTGGCAAAGAGGGAAAGTCTGACTTTGACATGTTTATATTGCCATCATTATGTAATCAAAATGAAAATTATTATTGCTCTTATTTAATGATAATGTCAAGTTACTTTAATGTATCTGAGTGTTTATTTTCTTTATATCAGTTCAAATTTTACATTACTTGGTGCTAAATTATGCATTTACTTCATTATAAGGATTTTTAATGAAATTTGAATTTTTTGAATGTTTAATTTGTAATATAATGATGTTTTTGTACAGGGAGGCTGTTGGCGTCTGTCACTGTGTTTCTCTGGCATAATAATACACAGTTCATAATAGCAGTTCATAAGAGCATGACATTTAAAAACTGTTAACATGACTTTTACCAACAAAATTACATATAATACAGAAAGCAGGATATCACTGCCAGAAGCAACAGTAAAGATGAAGAGATCATGGTTTGTTTTTTTTACAGCACAGTTTGAATGAACTGAAGTGATTCTTCACTCCCTCTAGTGATCAGATGAATGTATAAACTGACTCATGTCTGCTGTTTAAATATGCAACAGGACATTTACATAATCATACAGAGCTACTAATCAAATCTACAGGCTACAAAAAATTTTCATGTTAGGGTTTGTATCATTTATTGCTCTCATTAGATACTTTATGACATGTTTTGTTTAGAACTTTTCATGAAAGTGGACATGAATTGACTTTACGTAATTTTTTCTCCAACTTTTCTAATTCTTTTTGAGGGTTTGATATAACTGATATACTGCATTGAAATGATTTTTGAGAGCAACAATAGCAGTAGTTAAAAAAAAGCATGTTTCTGCATGTTTTCTGCAGCAGAAGGTTTAAAGGCCTCTAATAATGTTGCAAACTTGTATTCTGAAAAAAATGCTCAAAACAAATCTCTTGAAATATGATACAATTCATATGCACTTTTATATTCCTATGTACAGTATGAGGATTTTTTTTTTACTTTTTATTCAAGATGTTTTAAAGTAGAACTGCTTGTGGTTTATCACTGTGTTTATTTTTGTGCATCATAAAACACTGTTGTGTCCTTCATCATAATTCTCTGCTGCCACCTGTTGACTTCTAGTAACAAGAGATAAAACAGTCAGTGTGTTTTTTGTTCAGTTGTACAAGACCTTTGTGTCACTGTGATTCTCTTGCACAGAAATACACGGCTGAGTCTTCTGCTGTCAGACCTGATAGTTTCAGATACACCATACTCTTTGAATTATCTCTGGTGATTTCAATTCGACCTTTGAAGGAGTCAGAGTAGTCATTGCCACTGGCATCATAATAAACACGTCCCATCCACACAAGTGGTTTTCCAGCTTGTTGTCTGATCCAGTGCATGTAACAGCAGCCAAAGCTGAACCCGGATCCTCTACAGGACAGAGTCAGAGTTTCTCCAGGCTTTTTCACAACTGTGCTTTCAATGGACTCCATACTTTGACATTTTATACCTAAAAAGAAGATTGAAAAGACTGATTTAATTTGTAATCTGTTTACTCTAGAACTGATAATAGACATGTAGGAAACTCACGTTGTAGGCTGAATGAGAGCAGCAGTAAACAGAGTGAATTCTTCATCTTGAAAGTGGTGATGTAACACTTCAGATCCAATCAGCAGCACATAAATACTGAACAGACATTCAGGGTTGTTTTGATTTGCATTGGAGGGTCACAAGGTGCAATCATGACTAAAAGGCAAAACTATTAAAGAACGATATGACAAACTATTACCAGTGTTTAGTGATTAAAAATATATTTTATTACTTAAAATTATAAATATATTTTTGTTTACTGTTATATGCCTGTTATATACAGAATTCTCTGTAAACAGGACACAAATTAGGAAAAAAAATAAATTCTGCATTTTATTTTCATTTGTTGATTGTATTTGTTGCGTCCACACACATGTGCTCATGCTGTTTGCAGTGTCAGCTAGATAACATGTGTAATCTGCTGCTTGATAACTGAATTAAACAGAACAGATCACAGCAAGAAAAGAGAAACAGAAAAAATAAATAGTCTCATGTGGGAACAAGTATTTCTGTTAAACAGTAACGCTGTATTCATGTTTTCATCTTGATTCAAAAATATTGAATACACATGCTTATTCATTTTTGATCAGATAAATGAATCAATTCAACAAATAACCAAATGTCATAAAACTTGCTTTGCTTCTTTATTACATGATGCAGAAACGTTTTAGCAAAACATTCATCTCTACTCTGAGCATATTTTCATTTATTTTATACTCTTTTCAATTAAATGAAACAATATAAATCAATGAATATTATATCAGTGAACATTAACACTCTAAATAACTGAAATATGAATATATATACAAATATAATATGTATTAATATGTATGTGTATTATTTATACAGTTTTTGATTTGTTGTAAAGTTACGTCTTTCAAACAGTTGTAAAACGAATAAAATGTTCAGTAATATGCCTTTATTTGTGTTATGATGATGTTTTTGTACAGGGAGGCTGTTGGCGTCTGTCACTGTGTTTGTTTGGCACAATAATACACAGCTGTGTCTTCAGCTTTCATATTCTTTCCTTGCAGTGTTATTGTGTTACTGGAAGTGTCTCTGGTGATGTAAGCGACCAGGAAGCACTAAAGCATGTGCGGTGGAGCCGACGTCAGCTTCTGTCTCTCTGTCTTTTGTGCAAAAGCTTTTCGTGCCAGTTTCCACTTTTATTTGAGGGTGATGTCTGGTAAATCTCACAGCAAGGGCAATAAAGAGAGGTCAGGCTGGAGCACGTCTTCACACCATGTCTGTGCTCCAGGCATACCAAGCCGACCTGCTGAAGGGGCTAGATGAGGGCGAGAAAGTTGATCTGTCAGAGCTCCGCAAGACCGCTGATTTGGCTCTCCGTGCCACCAAAGAGTCCACCCGTGCTGTTGGCAGCTGAGAGGCATCTTTGGTTGACCCTGTCCGATATGAAAGAGAAGGACAGAGTCTTCCTCCTGGACGCCCCGATTGCGCCTTCTGGCCTGTTTGGCGACGCAGTCGACTCTGTCGTCAGCAGGTACCAGGAGGCATGTAAGCAGGCTGCTGGGCATAAGCCGGCCGTGTACCAGCTCCTCGTACAGAGAGGTCCAGAAATTGAGCGTCGTGACTCAAGCTCCCACGTCCCGAGACCGAGACCAGTGGCACTCTAGGCCGGGGGCTTCCAAGGATAGGCCCGACCTGCGGGTCGTGCTTCAGTCGCAGAAGCCTCCGACCAAACGGTCCTGATGCCATCTCAGGAATGCTGAGGGCAGCCCCTACCAGGGAAGAGCGGGTTGCACCGCATTACACTGTGTCCGTCTCTCCTCGGTGCCCTCAGGAGGCCAGTCTGCTACCCCTGCCAGGGCTACAGGGCGCAATGGTCTCCAGCGAGCCCGCGGACGTAGCGGACACTGGATGCTCGTCACCCCTACTGGGGTCTCTAGAACATTACAGGTCTCTGAGCTAGCAGTTCAGTCAAGGAAGCTACTGCCAAATGTGTCTGCATGGGTCCTGCACACTGTAGAAAAAGGCTACTCTATTCAGTTCCACGCCGCCGCCTTTTGACGGGGTCCTTCCCACTCTGGTGGGCCCCGAGCAGACTCTGGTTATAGAGCAAGAAGTAGAAACCCATCTGAGGAAGGAGGCCATCGAGGTGGTCCCTACTCAACACAGGGAGTCTGGGTTCTACAGCCGGTACTTCATTGTTCCAAAGAAGTATGGAGGGCTGCGTCCTATCCTAGATCTACTCCGACTCAATTGCTCAGTTATGAGGTTGAAGTTCAGAATGCTTACGGTCTAGCAAGTAGTGTCACAAATCAGGTCCGAGGACTGCTTTTTGACGATAGATCTAAAAGACGCCTACTTCCACGTCTCCATCCTTCCTCAACACAGGAAGTTCCTGAGGTTTGCTTTCAGGGGAGAAGCATACCAGTATCGGGTTCTTCCGTTCGGGCCAGCACTCTCACCCTGCACTTTTACGAAGTGTATGGATGTAGCTCTGGCACCACTGCGACTCCAGGGCATCCGCATACTCAACTCTCAACTACATCGACTATTGTTTGATCTTAGCTCAGTCAGAGCAGATGGCGGCTCAACATCGAGATGTTGTTTTTGCTTACATGAAAGAGCTGAGGTTGAGAAAAGTGTGCTATCTCCATTACAGACATTAACTTACCTGGGCGTGGTGTGGGATTTAACCACGATGCAGGCACGTCTGTCTCCTGCTCGGATCGAGTTCATTCTCTGTCTCCTGCTCGGATCGAGTTGCGAGAGTGAAAGAAGGCTGGTCACTCACTGTAAAGCAGTTCCAACAACTGCTGGGTCTGATGGCAGCAGTGTCCAACATGATACCTTTTGGCCTGCTGCACATGAGGCCCCTGCAGTGGTGGCTCAAAACCAAGGGGTTCTCCCCGATGGGAAACCCACTTCGCATGATCAATTTCACAGGGCGGTGACTACGTGCCTTAGACATGTGGAGGAAACCTTGGTTTCTAAGTCAAGGTTTGGTGTTGGGAGATCCTTATTGCCATGTCACGCTAGCGACAGATGCATCCCTCACCGGCTGGGGGGTGGTCATGAGTGGTCGCCCTGCCCAGGGTCTGTGGTGCGGTCACCATCTCAGCTGGCATCATCAACTGTTTGGAAATGCTGGCCGTGTTTTGAGCTCTGAAACACTTTCTCCCAGACCTGAGAGACCGCCACGTGACCAGGGAGGTCTGAGATCATGCCCCTTGTACAAGCTGGCGCACCAGATTCTTGTGTGGTCCCAGGGCTGATGAGATTATCTGTACAAAGTAAAACAGTTAAAATACTGCAAAAAGAATTTCATTATGCAAGACTTAAAGTGTTACAAAGGCAAAAGTGCCATGTGTAGTTCTCAGAGACTGGAGTATTTGCCTCTAGAATTCATCTATTGCTGCAGTGAATGTGTCTTTTTCTTCTAGAATCTTTCTCCAAAGTTCATGACTCCTCCTGCTTCCATCTTAAAACAAAAAGTCTGTGTAGTGTAAGGCCTTGCTTCAAACCAATCAACTATTAATCAACAATTTATTACACACAACATTTACAAAACAATTAAATAATGTAAATTGTTTATATCAACTAAACCACTTTTATAACACTGCTGTTTATTAAGAAAAACAGGTGGTATGGTTTTTAAAAACTTAAGATAAAAAAATGTTCCAGTCACACTTTGCTAACATGCTATAATTGTACCCAGTAAATAAATAAATCAATAAATAAAATTACAAATTAGAAAGAATAATCACTGCTGACATGAACAGTCCCATGAGAGATCACCATAAAATGCTGTACTACATAATCCAGCATTGCTTCAGTACAGACATACCAGTGGACATGCACACTTTTCTGACTTCTTTGTTTGGGCGCAAGATGGCCATATTCATTCCTCACCCTGAACAAACTACTTCCTTGGTCTTAATTCTCTTCTGTAAAACAAGAAATTTTCTACTTACTCTGTGCAATTAATATTGCTCCTTAAAAATATAATTCAGTTCATTTAAAATAATATCCAGACCAGAGCATTTGATGAGTAAATGTTGATTCTAGAAAATGTACCTGGGAAGGGCTGATCATGGCAAGACTCATTGAGACTCAGTAATAGCTCTTTTAGTTTTTAGGAAGGTTTGCGAAGGTTGGCTCGTAAAAGAGCTGTTGATTTTGATATTCTAGAGACCTGAAAAAGAAGGACAGCACAATCTGTGAGTAATCCTGTTAAGACAAAAGGAAGAAGATATTATTACATTACATGCAACTTGTTGGTTTACACAGTGTGGGTTTTCTTTTTTTTTTTAGACTGTAAAAACAACCTCTGTAATTATATGTTAAATTAAATAATTAAATGTTAAATGCATCCATTTTTAATAGTAAGTCATTAATATCAAGCTATATATCTAATGAATTATTTTAAACATGTTTACATGTTAGCAGGACTGTTATCTGTAGTGTAACTTATCTGGTTTTGACAAATTAACCTAAGATTTGACACGTCATGTGACACATCAAACTAGCATTTCCACTCACTGAAACAGATAAATTACAAGGTGCAGAGAGACATCATGTAATATTGGACAATGTACTGACAGGGCCCATTTGAAATAACTTATCAAGAAGCCATAAAGTTTCTGACTGTGTGGGGCATCTGACTGCTTTCCAAGAAGGGGCACAACTGATTTACAAATATTGCGATAGTGTCAAATGAGACTATACAGGGACTGAGGCAATGGGCAGTAGAGTAAACGTTGCAGGACTGTCTACGTCCTTGTATAATATAGGTGAAAGCATGGTAAGTATCCTGTTTACTGTGTTTTATCTTCAAATATCAGAGTACAACTAAAGGGACTGTGGTAAAAACATGACAGCCCCATAAGCTTAACCAATGCATACAGAGTCGGAAAGAGAATTGATTAGTTCATCTCTCGAGTCTTCGGGAAAAACTCGAAGACTCAAAACAGGCGAACTAATTCCAGTACTGAACCTAATAGGTTGTTGCGCGGTCAAGAACGACCCATCACTAGTGAATAGGGAGCGATTTCGAATTTAGAAAAACTTACTGTTTCGCAGCACCTGCAAATGGGTAATAAAGTACAAAAAATGCGACTTAACATTATCTTATTCCATATTCACACATACGACAACGTATAGTCATCTCTGAACCGCCAAACAGTCTTGCGATTTCTGCCGCCTTTACACCACTCATTAAATAAGCTTTGATGGTCTCTGCTGGAATATTTTGAGTTGGTCGCCCTGAAAATGGCTTTCTTTTGACTCTTTGTACCTGCAGTTGGAGATGTTCCACTGTTGACTCCACAACATTTTCACTAACCCTTCCTAGGGACACATCTTGGGATAGGGCACGCACATCTGAAAGTACGCCTTGAAAAGCCATAGTGCTGCTAGTTGTTGTGGCCAAACTCTTTCGCCGATTAACCTTAGCGTTCTCGGTTTCCGTTTGGGCAATTGATTTGCCGTTTGCGATGTTAATTTGAGCATTTGATTTATAATTTGCGATGTTTTGTGTAAATCTGTAATGGAAACTGTACTACCTACTGTAGACTTATTTGTTCACGTAACATGAGTCGATCTGTGGAATGCGTGGTGAATGTTTCGTCAGACGGTGTTTCTTTCACAAGATTTTGGCTGATTTATTTTTTACTATATTTTGTTTTCGACACACTCGAAGCTTTGAATCTTTTCCTGAAACAGTCAGCGAAAATGTAAATGCTTCAAGAGGCTTTATTTGCCCAGCAATTGATTTGCCTTTTGCAATGTTAATTTGAGCATTTGATTTATAATTTGCGATGTAGATTTGAGCATTTGATTTATCATTAGAGCACTGAATTATAGATTTAATCGCTGGGCGTATTTGTGGATTTTGAAAA
Organism: Labeo rohita; assembly: GCF_022985175.1. Classification (NCBI taxonomy): domain Eukaryota; kingdom Metazoa; phylum Chordata; class Actinopteri; order Cypriniformes; family Cyprinidae; genus Labeo; species Labeo rohita. The sequence continues at coordinate 23,553 of NW_026129243.1, forward strand.
TTTCAAGCCTCAAGAGGCACACTGATCCACAAATGGATGGACTCCACCCACCTTCTACTTAAGCCAATCAGATACCGGGCACGTGGGGCTGACCAATCGTTGCATGTTCTCGCTCCAACCAATCACGTTTTGCCTTACAATCAGTGCGGTACCAGCCGTAATTCAGGACAATTAACCAGTCTCTTCAAAATGGACTACTAGTGGTGCTCATCACAGCATTATTGTAAAAATATCTAAAATAAAACAAGTAATGTTATGTGTAATGTAATCAGTGTTTCATGTATCACTGAGTCGATGCGTGTTTTGACCGTGAGTGTGTTTAGCAAACTGGTATTCTACGGTGACCGGGAGGGGAGGTCTTCGGTTCACTTAGTTTTGTCGTGGCCACGACATATAAACTCGTGAGAACGTCATAATATAACACAGCCACGAGATATTAATTTGTGGGAACGTCATATTATGTCGTGGCCACGAGATCGTTATGTAATAATATTTTATAACTAGAAAGCATTGTAGTTCAGTTTTTATAAATGATGTTACACTAAAAAAGTTTTCACCACTTTTAACTTAAGAACAAAAGTTTAGCAGCTGCCTTAAAATATTAAATAAAATCAGCTTAAAAGTACAAGTCATTTTAACTTACTTTATTGTAGTGAGTTGAAATGTATTGTAGTTTTAAGATGATTTAACTTAAAATGTTAAGGCAGCTGCTGAACTTTTTAAACTGTTTTGAAACTGGTGAAAACTCTTACAATGTACTTTACTTTAACCATCATTTTTGTGAACAATTAATATATAACTGAAACAGGATCAGAATTGCTAAGGATATTAGTGCAAAGCTGTGTATTTGTGTGTCGAGTGTTAATGTGGTTTTTGAACAAGGCAGTAACTGCTCTGTGTCACTGTGACTCTCTGGCGCAGTAATACACAGCTGTGTCCTCAGTCTGTATATTCTGGCCTTGCAGAGTCACTGTGCTGCTGGAAGTGTCTCTGGAAACTTGAAATCTACTTTTCAGTTTATCACTGTAATATGTGTTACCGCTACCACATATCACTCCAACCCATTCCAGAGCTTTTCCTGCAGGCTGACGAATGAAGCCACTGCAGTAGCTGCTGTCAGTCACTGAATATCCAGAGATTTTACAGGACAGTGTCAAAACCTGACCAGGACTTAAGACAAGAGAATCAGTCTGGGTCAGTTCAACACAGTGGACACCTGAGGGGAAAAATATGATCATGTTAGAGATATAATTATGTATAACAGTATTTAATATAAAGTATCGCTATAGAAGCTATAAAGACTTACGAGAAACAGCTGCCAGCAGCAGCAACAACCAGAGAGATGAGGAGATCATGGTTTGAGACGTGTGAGAACAAGCTGCTTCTTTTCATCTTAATACTCAAATAAAGAGGAGGAGGAGGAATATTTGCATAAATCATTACATCCAATTATTATCATGATGCTTCATGATATTTTGTTTCCTTATTTTGTTTCTGGTTACTACTGTTAAATAACAATATTGCAACACATATTGTTAAGAACTAGAAAACACCAAGGTTAAAGTACAGCAAAAATTGAGTCAGTATTTTTTAGGTTATTATTTTAATATTTGTTGTTTAGATTATGCATTTGCTTAAATGTATTAGGCTTGCCTTGAAGTTTGTTTTAGTTTTTCCAGCTGCATTAATGTCTTTAATGTTTTGATGAGCTTTGAACTGCTTTTCTGTGTGTCTGTATAAATCATACTGTCCTCAGTAAATCATCAGAAACACTTTTAATTTGTAATATGATGATGATGTTTTTGTACAGGGAGTCTGTTGGTGTCTGTCACTGTGTTTCTCTGGCACAATAATACACAGCTGTGTCTTCAGCTTTCATATTGTTTCCTTGCAGTGTTATTGTGTTACTGGAAGTGTCTCTGGTGATACTGAACTTGCTTTTCAGTGAATCCTTGTAGTCTAAGCTTCCACCACTGTAGATCACTCCAATCCACTCCAGAGCTTTTCCTGCAGGCTGACGAATCCAGGCTGTTTCCTCACTTGTAACTGAATATGAGACTTTACAGTTGATAGTGAGAGTGGCATCAGGACGGACAGTCAGAGACTCAGGCTGAGTGAGTTCATATGAATCAATACCTGTATCAAATCAAATAATACCAGTTAATAAGAAACCATGACTTTTAACAAGCTTTTTAGCAACAAAATAATGTATCACAAGAAAGTAAACTAAACTTACAGGATATCACTGCCAGAAGCAACAGTAAAGATGAAGAGATCATGGTTTGTTTCACAGCACAGTTTGAATGAACTGAAGTGATTCTTCACTCCCTCTAGTGATCAGATGAATGTATAAACTGACTCATGTCTGCTGTTTAAATATGCAACAGGACATTTACATAATCATACAGAGCTGTTAATGAACTTTACATGCATCACACTGTCCTGAACATTATTATAAATAAGGCTTTTAGTTTTGAATTTAATAAAGTTATTATTTACATGGATAAAGTCTATGAGCAGAAAATGTAAACAGTTTGCAGACATTGTGACTGTAAGTAATTACATCAGGTACACCTATAAGTGACAAAAAATATCAATTATTGCTTATAATCAAATATTTATGGCATTAAATTGAGAACTGTTGACTAGCTGAAAAAAATAGTTTACTTTTTTCTATTTTATTTTACTTTGGTTAAAATGTATTTTAGAAAGACTTATTAAATTATGTAAGCAATATGTTTTAATCAATATCTTCAACTCTCATCTGATTAATTAAGTGTAGATGGGTGGACCATTTGAAACAGTATTGAATGTATCAACGTCATCAAATGCAGTCAAAGACCATTTTAATTCTGAAGGATTCTTGGAAGGCAACCTTCAGTTTGTGTCCTTCATTCAGCGTATTTTGAATGTTTTGTGTCCTTCAAGCACCCACAATCCTTTGCACACATTCAAACTCAAGAAAATGAAACAGTGTAAAATAAGTGTCATCGACTTTCATTATGTAATGTATAAAATCATAAATTATTATGTAATGTTTTCAGAGATTAAGGTATTATGCTTTTTTTTGAAAAAATGAGAAGATATTAAAGGAGTGATGATTACTCACTTGCTTTGAAATGTTGTTAATACTCTTAATCTATATGTATCAGTTTATTGGCACAATTTATGAATTCATTGTTTATTTAATCATTTGTTTAAATATTTCATTATTTTGCCTCATTTCCTCATTTTAAAGATCTAGATCAGACACTATTAATAATAACAGTATTTGTGTGCTGACTGTTAACTTGGTTTTTGAACAAGGCAGTAACTGCTCTGTGTCAGTGTGACTGTCTGGCGCAGTAATGGAAGTGTCTCTGGAAACTTGAAATCTACCACATATCTCTCCAACCCATTCCAGAGCTTTTCCTGCAGGCTGACGAATGAAGCCACTGCAGTAGCTGCTGTCAGTCACTGAATATCCAGAGATTTTACAGGGCAGTGTCAAAACCTGACCAGGACTTAAGACAAGAGAATCAGTCTGGGTCAGTTCAACACAGTGGACACCTGAGGGGAAAAATATGGTCATGTTAGAGATATAATTATGTATAACAACAGTATTTTTTCAGTATTAAGTATCGATAAAAGTTACGAAGGCTTACGAGAAACAGCTGCCAGCAGCAGCAACAACCAGAGAGAACCTATAAATACGTACATATTTTTATATGTGACTTTGCATTATGTGTTGTTGTTGTTGTTGTTTTTACATTTCTTGTCAGAAGACAGTGTTGAATAGAATGGATAAGTGTATTGTGATGCTGTAATTAGAAAATTCCACACAACATAAATTTTGCTAAATGGCACTAAAAGTGGTTCATTTGGTTTGTATTAAACCACTTTCAGCACTTTTCAGCACCTTTGTCAAATAGTGCTATTTAAAACTGTAAGAGGAACCTTATTCTCCTTCTTTAGATTTTAGATATGTTACTGTACTCTAATGTGTTTGCCATGAATGGCAATTTGCTATAATGGCAAAAGCTGTTTTGAATCACTTTTATGCTTTTCTATGCTTTTCAAAAAGTATTTTACACTGCATTTTCACTGTATTTTAATGTCATTTTTTTTTCTTTTTCCCCAACTAACTAAAAAATTGAGAGAGTTAGATAATATTTAATAAATAACTAAACAGGGTTTCTTGTATAGCAGTGGTAATATAGCACCTTAACCATGCAAAAGAACTGCTAAAGACACTGTGTGTGTGTGTGCGCGTGTACCTGGTACTGTATTTATCATGTTAATGGGACCAAATTGATTACCAACGAGGATAGTAATACCAGTAAATTTTGACCTTGTGGGGACAATTTTTAAGTCCCCATGAGGAAACAGGCTTACAAATCATGCAGAGTGAGTTGTTTTGAGTTTGGGTGCAGAGTAGGTGTAGGGCGATAGAAAATACGATTTGTACAATATAAAAACCATTACGCCTATGGAATGTCCCCATAAAACATGAAACACAATTTTGCTGGGTTATTTTTTTCAGATAGGGCATATCAGTAGTCATGGCATTTATATGGCTTTTATTATGGGGAAATATATGAACCTTTAGCAGAAGATGTCTTTCGATCAAAGTTGCACTGTGCTGCAGCGTCATCTGCTGTTTTTCCCCCTCCCTGGCATGATTTTATTCAGCTCAGTGCTTTTTCTGCATCATTGTGTGTTTCTTGAACAGTAATAAACAGCTGAATCTTCTGTTGTCAGACCAGAGAGTTTCAGATACACCATGTTGTTTGAATTATCTCTAGTGATCTCTATTCGTCCCTCAACACTTTTAGCATACACTACTTTTTACTGGCGTCATTCCAAATAACCAAAATCAAATCCAGATCCTTTACATAAGAGATTCAAAGTTTCTCCAGGCTTTTTGGTGACTTGATGGGATTGAATCCAGGCTTTGGTCATTAACACCTAAAACAACTGAAAGATATAATGACCCGTCAGTATTAACATACACAGTCCATTAATGAAATTTGAAGCTGGAAATTAAATATTGATACACAAAATAGAAAAAAAAGCACACCAAGAAAAAAAAAAAAAAAAAAGAATGAAATATCAGCCATTTCAAATGATACAGGATGTTTAACAATGTTATTGAATGCTGCTGGTAGAAATATTGTGTGTAATGTTGTTTACATTTGGGTGGAGCTTTAAAATCGAATATTATATGTATAATATACTAAGATGTAATAGGACTGGTGAGTGGCTATACACACACACACACACACACATGTTGTGTTTACATGTTTTATGGGGACATTCCATAGGCGTAATGGTTTTTATACTGTACAAACCGTATTCTCTATCGCCCTACACCTACTCTACACCTAAACCTAGCCCTCACAGGAGACTGTTCACACTTTTACTTTCTCAAAAAAACTCATTCTGCATGATTTATAAGCCTGTTTCCTCATGGGGACCTCACAACTGTCCCCACAAGGTCAAAATTTACTGGTATTACTATCCTTGTGGGGACATTTGGTCCCCATAACGTGATGAATACCAGGTGCACAGACACACACAAACACACACACACACGTTTGTTTTTGTGAATTGTGGGGACTTTCCGTAGACTTCTATAGTTTTTATACTGACCAAATGATATTGTCTATCCCCTAACCCAACCCTAACCCTAAACCTACCCCTTACAGAAAACATGTTTGCATCGTTACACTTTCAGATAAACATCATTTACTATTTTTAATCATTTTTTTACATTGTGGGGACCGCAGGTAAAACCAAATTTCAGGTTTTACTATCCTTGTGGGGACATTTGGTCCCCACAATGTAGCAAAAACAAGTACACACACACACGCACGTATATACACACACAGTTTATACAAAAAACTTGCATTTTCGATTCATCAAAATATCCACCATTAGCAGCTATTACAGCTCTGCATAATCTGGGCTTAAATTCATTGTATTCTAAACTTAATTGGCAATCAGTTGTTGAAGCTATTAAGGTGTGTTGACCCAAAAATCTTTTAAAAACCTGGCACCAGTAACCAGGCATCACAGCTGGCAAAGGGGCATGTCTGACTTTGATATACATATATTGCTATTATTATGTAATCAAAATGAAATTTATTATTGCTACTCTTCAATGATAATGTCAAGTTACTTTAATGTATTTTAATGTTTATTTTCTTTATATCAGTTTAAATTTTACATTACTTGGTGATAAATTATGTATTTACTTCTTTATAAGGATTTTTAATGGAATTTTGTTGAACAAGCTGAATTAATGTATATAATGTCATTATGAAATTTGAAAACTTTTTTTCTGTGAAAATTAAACCATTAAGGAAAATCAACAGAAAATGTTTAATTTGTAATATGATGATGATGTTTTTGTACAGGGAGTCTGTTGGCGTCTGTCACTGTGTTTCTCTGGCACAATAATACACAGCTGTGTCTTCAGCTTTCATATTCTTTCCTTGCAGTGTTATTGTGTTACTGGAAGTGTCTCTGGTGATACTGAACTTGCTTTTCAGTGAATCCTTGTAGTATAAGCTTTCATCATCATCAATTAATCCAATCCACTCCAGAGCTTTTCCTGCAGGCTGACGAATCCAAGCTGTAGCATAGTCAGTAACTGAATATGAGACTTTACAGTTGATAGTGAGAGTGGCATCAGGACGGACAGTCAGAGACTCAGGCTGAGTGAGTTCATATGAATCAATACCTGTATCAAATCAAATTATACCAGTTCATAAGACAGCATGACATTTAAAAATTGTTAACATGACTTTTACTAACAAAATTACATAAATAATACAGAAAGTAAAGTAAACTTACAGGATATCACTGCCAGAAGCAACAGTAAAGATGAAGAGATCATGGTTTGTTTCACAGCACAGTTTGAATGAACTGAAGTGATTCTTCACTCCCTCTAGTGATCAGATGAATGTATAAACTGACTCATGTCTGCTGTTTAAATATGCAACAGGACATTTACATAATCATACAGAGCTACTAATCAAATCTACATGCTACAATAATATTAATGTTAGGATTCATATCATTTATTGCTCTCATTAGAGACTTTATGACATGTTTTGTTTAGAACTTTTCATGAAATTGGACATGAATTGATTTTACATCATTTTCTTCTCCAACTTTTCTCATTCTTTTTGAGGGTTTGATATAATTGATATACTGCATTGAAAAGAATTTTTGACAGCAACAATAGCAGTAGTTCAGTAAGCATGTTTCTGTTGGACCTGCAGCAGAAGGTTTAAAGGCCTCTAATAATGTTGCAAACTTGTATTCTGATAAAAATGCTCAAAAAAAAAAATCTCTTGAAATATGATACAATTCATATGCACTTTTATATTCCTATGTACAGTATGAGGATTTTTTTACTTTTTATTCATGATGTTTTGAAGTAGAACTGCTTGTGGTTTATCACTGTTTATTTTTGTGCATCATAAAACACTGTTGTGTCCTTCATTGTAATTCTCTGCTGTCAACTGTTGACTTCTAGTAACAAGTGATAAAACAGTCAGTGTGGTTTTTGTTCAACTGTACAAGACCTTTGTGTCACTGTGATTCTCTTGCACAGAAATACACGGCTGAGTCTTCTGCTGTCAGGCCTGATAGTTTCAGATACACCATACTCTTTGAATTATCTCTGGTGATTTCAGTTCGACTTTTGAAGGAGTCAGAGTAGTCATTGCCACTGGCATCATCATAAACACGTCCCATCCACACAAGTGGTTTTCCAGCTTGTTGTCTGATCCAGTGCATGTTACAGCAGTCAAAGCTGAACCCGGATCCTCTACAGGACAGAGTCAGAGTTTCTCCAGGCCTTTTCACAACTGTGCTTTCAATGGACTCCATACATTTATGGGATTATTTTTGTGCCAATAAGAATGAACGTAACTTTATAAAACTGAACGTAACTTTCCAAGAAACGATCAAAAATATGCCACTGCAAAAGAAGAAAAACACAATGAAAATGAAAAAATGAACTCAGTCGCACGAATTTAACATGCTCTTCAAATATGCTTCATTCTTTGTTAATGATTTTCAAAGAATCGTTTTTTCGAATCATGGATTCTGAATGCGTTGCCACAGCTTTCGCTTACGCTTCGCAAATTTTCGTTTGCTGTTTTGGCACAAACCTCTCGTGGGGGCGGGCTTAACAGCGATCTACTCTGATTGGCTAATGAGCTTTTGATGGACAGTTGCTCTCTGACCTGGAAGCACGGACGGTGACGTCAGTGGCGCAATACGTCGTGCTTTGTTTATAGAAACTATCAGAACTGTTGCACACTGTACATGAATAAAACTTTTATCGATGTTATTGATTAACGTTACTTTAGCAACACGAACTTACTTCAAGCTGCCCTGAGGGACAAGCTGAGGTGGAAGATGATGCTGCTCCGTGTCTCTCCTGGGAGCTCATCTTTAGAAACTAAGAGACGACCGTAGGTGAAATACTAATAACATTAATACTTAATATAAACAAAGCACGAGGTATTGCACACCGCAACAACTTTCCAATATGTGCGCCACTGACGTCACCGTCTGTGCTTCCACGTCAGAGAGCAACTGTCCATCAAAAGCTCATTAGCCAATCAGAGTAGATCGCTGTTAAGCCCGCCCCTACGAGAGGTTTGTGCCAAAACAGCAAACGAAAATTTGCGAAGCGTAAGCGAAAGCTGTGGCAACGCATTCAGAATCCATGATTCGCGAAAACGATTCTTTGAAAATCATTAACAAAGAATGAAGCATATTTGAAGAGCATGTTAAATTCGTGCGACTGAGTTCATTTTTTCATTTTCATTGTGTTTTTCTTCTTTTGCAGTGGCATATTTTTGATCGTTTCTTGGAAAGTTACGTTCAGTTTTATAAAGTTACGTTCATTCTTATTGGCACAAAAATAATCCCATATACATTGACATTTTATACCTAAAAAGAAGATTAAAAAGACTGATTTAATTTGTAATCTGTTTACTCTAGAGCTGATAATAGACATGTGGAAAACTCACGTTGTAGGCTGAATGAGAGCAGCAGTAAACAGCGTGAATTCTTCATCTTGAAAGTGGTGATGTAACACTTCAGATCCAATCAGCAGCACATAAATACTGAACAGACATTCAGGGTTGTTTTGATTTGCATTGGAGGTTCACAAGGTGCAATCATGACTGAAAGACCAAACTATTAAAGAACAATATATGAAAAACCATTACCAGTGTTTAGTGATGAAAAAAATATATTTTATTGCTTAAAATTATAAATATCCATCTTTTTATATGCCTGTTATATACAGAATTTTCTGTAGATGAGACACAAATAATTTTCTGCATTTTATTTTCATTTGTTGATTGTACGTGTTGCGTCCACACACATGTGCTCATGCTGTTTGCAGTGTCAGCTAGATAACATGTGTATCCTGCTGCTTGATAACTGAATTAAACACAACAGATCACAGCAAGAAAAGAGAAACAGAAAAAAATAAATAGTCTCATGTGGGAACAAGTATTTCTGTTAAACAGTAACGCTGTATTCATGTTTTCATCTTGATTCAAAAATACTGAATACACATACTTATTCATTTTTGATCAGAATACACATACTTATTAAGTTTTGATCAGATAAATTAATCAATTCAACAAATAACCAAATGTCATAAAACTTGCTTTGCTTCTTTATCACACAATGTTGAAAAGTTTCAGCAAAACATTCATCTCTGCTGTGTCTGAGCATATTTTCATTTATTTTAAACTCTTTTCAATGAAATGAAACAATGTAAATCTATGAATATTATATCAGCAAACATTAACACTCTAAATTGAAATATGAATATATACATATATATTATGTATCAATATGTATGTCTATTATTTATACAGTTTTTCATTTGTTGTAAAGTTACATCTTTCAAACAGTTGTAAAATGAATTAAATGTTTAATAATATGCCTTTATTTGTATTGTGATGATGTTTTTGTACAGGGAGGCTGTTGGCATCAGTCACTGTGTTTCTTTGGCACAATAATACACAGCTGTGTCTTCAGCTTTCATATTCTTTCCTTGCAGTGTTATTGTGTTACTGGAAGTGTCTCTGGTGATACTGAACTTGCTTTTCAGTGAATCCTTGTAGTATAAGTCTCCACCACCCCAGATCACTCCAATCCACTCCAGAGCTTTTCCTGCAGGCTGACGAATCCAGCCTGTACCATAGCTTGTAACTGAATATGAGACTTTACAGTTGATAGTGAGAGTGGCATCAGGACGGACAGTCAGAGACTCAGGCTGAGTGAGTTCATATGAATCAATACCTGTATCAAAACAAATAATACTTGTTAATAAGAGAGCATGACATTTAAAAACTCTTAACAAGCTTTTTAGCAACAAAATTACATATAATACAGAAAGTAAAGTAAACTTACAGGATATCACTGCCAAAAGCAACAGTAAAGATGAAGAGATCATGGTTTGTTTCACAGCACAGTTTGAATGAACTGAAGTGATTCTTCACTCCCTCTAGTGATCAGATGAATGTATAAACTGACTCATGTCTGCTGTTTAAATATGCAACAGGACATTTACATAATCATACAGAGCTGTTAATGAATAACTTTACATGCATCACACTGTCCTGAACATTATTTTAAACAAGACTTTTAGTTTTGAATATAATAAAGTTATTATTTACATGGATAGAGTCTATGCACAAAAATGTAAACTGTTTGCTGACATTGTGATGAATATTAAACTACGAATATTTTTATTCCTTCTTTAAAAAAAAAAAAAAAAAAAAAAACTTTTGACAACCTTAAAATAAAAATGTCCCTAAATTAAAATGACAACATGGTCTTTGCTTTTTGTAAATGAGCTATTAAAAATCGTCATCTTCTGTTTCTTCTTGACACATATTTTACAAAAACTTGAAGATTTTACTAAAATCTAATTAAGCCTTTGTTTTTTTTACAATGAGTACACCCCACATCCCACAGCAGCACTACAGAAATATGCTTTAATTTATGTTGATCTGTTCATGTACTCATTAATTTTCCTTTTTAAATGAATCAATTAAATGAAATGTAAACAGCGGTGCATATTGCATTGATCAAAACTGTTAATTTGCAGATATTTAACAAAAAAACTAAACTACTCTAAGGCTTATTTGCATTTATTAAGAATTTCTAAACTGGACTGTCTGTTTCCTGGTCAGGAAAACAAACATTCATTCACATGTGATATGGCAAATTTTAAAACTGCTTGACAAGAGCACCACCCCTAGGAAATGGAGCAGAAATAAACTGAAAAGGAAAGGTGGTGGTTTTTGTATTGCTTTGACACTGAACTCATTCACTGTGACACTCTTGCACAGTAATACACAGCAGTGTCTTCAGTCTTGAGGCTGTTCATCTGTAGGTACAGTTGACTGCTGGAATCATCTCTGGACACTGTGAACCTGCCCTGAACTGACTGGGAATAGTATGTTGAACTGGATGCACTGATAGTTGCAACCCATTCCAGTCCTTTACCGGGTGCCTGTCTCACCACAGCTGGCCAGGAGCTGCTGAATGTAAATCCAGAGGCAGTACAGACCAGACGAAAAGATTCACCTGGTCTTTTTACCACATCTTGAGACTGAGTGAATGTCTGACAATGAATATCTGTGGAAGAGAAAGAAAAATAATACACTGAAAAATCAGCAAATGTAACTATAAAAAAGTAACCCAAATAAGGATCTTGCTAAAAAAAAAAAACATACACATTAATACAATATTAATATTATTTAGGAATGAGTTACAAACCATGTAAAAATATTAATAACAGAAGTGAATTGATTATTGTTGTCATTGCTGATTAATTTCTCCTCTACAAGAACCACAGTCAGTGAACACACTTATGACACAATGCAACTTATGGGAATTATACATAACAGTTTTGCATGAACTCCTCCTCCAATCTGTTATTTCTTGTTTCTACTTGTGCACAGATCAAAATGGATACAAAAATTGGTAAATGACAGTGGTGAAAAGTGTAACGATACATGGTTCGTACCGAACCGTCACGGTATTGGCATCTTGATTCAGTGCATGAGGCCTTATAGCAAATACCTCTCTCATTCGGCACAAATCCAAATATTCCATGATATTTCCATATTTGTGATGCATCCAAATGCTAAACTATTATTTATTATGTAAATTATAGACTTTGTGCTTTAGTCACGTTCTAACGGTGACACAGTGAGACGGGTGCGCTGATGTTTGGTTCACTGTGTTTTATTTTGATAAAGTACCAACTGCGCTGTCAAGTTAGCTGTCACGTATCCTTGTTGTCATAGTGTGTTTATGTTGTGATTTCACCATGTGCTCCCTGGACTCAGCCCTCTCGTCACCCTAGTCACGCCCTCCTTGTTTCTTCCTGAGTGTTTCATTGTCTTCACCTGTGTATGTTCTGATTAGTTTGTGTAGTTCCTCCTTGTGTTGAGTTCCCTGTCGGTCTTTATTGTTGCATATAGTTGAAGAGTGTTTCTACGTGTGTGGATGTTTCTCTGTTCCTGCTTGTTTCTCTAAAAGTCATTAAAATAAATGTTATATCGTACGTCGTATCCAGTCTTCCATCCAGCACCTGCAGCAACTCCGTGACAGAAAGACCGACCATATAAAGAGAAGATGAGTTGGGCTGAGGAAGCTTTGTGGAGACTGCGGCAGGACGGTCGTGAGTTGGAACGGTATGTGGAGGAATTCATCGAGCTCTCCCACCAGGTAGGCTGGCACGAAACTTCTCTTGGCGCTGTGTTTGTTTTGGGGCTGGATGATGAGACAATACGCTGCGAGCTTCCCACTTGTAGTTTCCCCTTGATCGAGCTAATCAATCTGATTCTCTATTTAAACGGATCTGATTTTGAAGTAGAAGAAGTTCAGAGTCCGATTAGGTCTCATCTTCCAGTCTCCTCCCAGACACAGCGCAACGCGCCCGCCTGCCCTAAGCCGAGAACCTCCACATACCGTGTCAACGGCTCGAACCGTCAGCCCAGTCCCAAATCCCCAGTCATCCTCCAGAGCTCCACCGCTGTCCTCAGCCCGATGCGGCCGGCCTCATCCCCGCGCTCTAATCCGCCGGCCACCGCCCAGAGCCCTGTCCCTCAGGCCGCTGCCACGCCAGCGTCTGCTCGCAAGATGGCCGCCACGCCAGCGTCTGCTCGCAAGAAGGCCGCTGCCACGCCAGAGCCTGCACGCAAGATGGCCGCCGCCACGCCAGAGCCTGCTCGCAAGATGGCCGCCACGCCAGCGTCTGCTCGCAAGATGGCCGCCACGCCAGCGTCTGCTCGCAAGATGGCCGCCACGCCAGAGTCTGCACGCAAGATGGCCGCCACGCCAGAGTCTGCACGCAAGATGGCCGCCACGCCAGAGTCTGCACGTAAGATGGCCTCGGTTCCTGAGCCCCCGGCCAAGATGGCCTCGGTTCCTGAGCCCCCGGCCAAGATGGCCTCCGTTCCTGAGCCCCCGGCCAAGATGGCCTCCGTTCCTGAGCCCCCAGCCAAGATGGCCGCCAAGCCTGAGTCCCCAATCATGATTGCTGGAATGAACATTATGGACAGGGCAATCCCTATGGAGTTCACGGCTCCTATTATCTCCCCTGATTTTCCTAAGCCTCCGCTGGTTCCGCCCAGCCTTCCTAAGCCTCTGCTGGTTCCGCCCAGCCTTCCTGAGCCTCCGCTGGTTCCGTCCAGCCTTCCTGAGCCTCCGCTGGTTCCGTCCAGCCTTCCTGAGCCTCCGCTAGTTCCGTCCAGCCTTCCTGAGCCTCCGCTGGTTCCGCCCAGCCTTCTTAACCCTCCGCTGGTTCCGCCCAGCCTTCCTGAGTCAAGTCAAGTTGTAGCTGTGTTTCCCGAGTCAAGTCAAGTTGCAGCTACTGAATCAAGTCAAATTGCAGCTGCGTTTCCCGAGGCAAGTCAAGTTCCTGAGTCACGTCAAGTTGCAGCTGCAGCTACTGAGCCAAGTCAAGCCACGGCTGTGGTTCCTGAGTCAAGTCACGTCACGGCTGAGTCAAGTCACGTCACGGCTGAGTCAAGTCACGTCACGGCTGAGTCAAGTCACGTCACGGCTACATCTCCTGAGTCAAATCAAGTTCCTGGTGCTTCTCATAAGCCAAGACAAAGTCCAGCTCACCCTCCAGAGCCGGAGCTCTGCCCAGCTCGCCCTCCAGAGCCGGAGCTCTGCCCAGCTCGCCCTCCAGAGCCGGAGCTCTGTTCAGCTCGCCCTCCTGAGCCGGCTCCTTCTTCAGCGCGCCCTCCTGAGCCGGCTCCTCCTTCAGCGCGCCCTCCTGAGCCAGCACCTCATCCAGCGCTCCCTAGGGCTGGCAGTACTGTAAATTCCCCCAAGAAAATTTTGGGGGGGGGCTACCCGCCATGGCCACCTGAACTGTCTGTCCGGCCATGGCCTCCTGAACTCCCTGATCCGCCATGGCCACCTGAACTGTTTACCCGGCCATGGCCTCCTGAGCCCCCAGATCTGCCATGGCCACCTGAACTGTTTACCCGGCCATGGCCTCCTAAGCCCCCAGATCCACCATGGCCACCTGAACTGTTTACCCGGCCATGGCCTCCTGAGCCCCCAGACCCGCCATGGCCACCTGAACTGTCTGTCCGGCCATGGCCTCCTGAACTCCCTGATCCGCCATGGCTCCCTGATCTGCCCTGGAGGCTTTCCCTGGCTACAATGTTCCTGTCCCGTATCAGCCTCCAGGGCGCCCACCCTCCCTCCCCAGTTGTATTGTTACGGTGCGGGACGCACCTACCGGGAGGGGGGGGTAATGTCACGTATCCTTGTTGTCATAGTGTGTTTATGTTGTGATTTCACCATGTGCTCCCTGGACTCAGCCCTCTCTCACCCTAGTCACGCCCTCCTTGTCACCCTAGTCACAGCTGGAACTGACATGTTTTGTGTTTGTGTTCACCGGCGTGATTACTTCAACTGTTCTACTGTTCTCATAACAGCAAAGTCAACTTAAACAAAAAACAACAGAATGTCGCTTTCTGCCATTTGAGTTTCCTTTCTGTCACAAAACTGAACTGAAACTCAGCAAATATGGCTAAAGGTTACGTGTCGCATTTTGTTCCCTTGTCTTCAGTTAACTAAATTAAATATATTTCATGTATTTATTTCTTGTATGTATATATGTACTGCAGATTTTATAGCCTATATATGACATTAATTTGATATAATATTTAGTATTTTGACATGTAGGTGAAAAAAAATAATTTGTACTACTGTCTGATTAAAATAAATAAAAAGAAACCTATCATAGTAGATTTGTTTTTGTTTTTGTTTTTTTTTTTTTTTTTTTTTTTTTTGTACCAAAATTGTATCGAACCAAGGTATACCAAACCATGACATCTACGTACCTTTACAACCCTAGTGATTTTTTTTTTTTTTTTTTTTTTTTTTTTTGTTCATGATTTGGTAGACCTATGCTGGTTCCTTCAGTGGAAAACCCACCACAGAAACAGGTCAGTTTGTGGAATAAACCTTGTGTTTCAATGCTTAATGTAAACATCTAGTCTTGTATATGTAATCGTGTCCATATATCTACCAGTCCTACTTTTGTATGGTTTTGTGGCTGCAGTTAATAAAAGGACAGCAAGCTTTTGTCACACAATAAAATAGTTCACACAGTTTTCACACCACAAATGGAGAGTTAATGGAAACTGACAGCACACATTTAGGACAATATATAAGAACAGAAACATGCAGTAACACAAAACAGAAGCAGCTGCAAATTAATGACTCCTTACTGATTCATTTTTGTGAACATAATGAAACATCAGCACATATATGAGATTCCCTCTCAGGATTCTGCCAGAGAAACTGTGGCAGTTGAAATGAACAATTTTTCAGAGTCAGATGATGGAGGGGTTTCACCTGAGGGTAAAATTTGATGGAAAAGACCACATGTGCTGCTCTGTGTTCAACATCATGTTTTGCAACTGCTTCTTTCTAGGTTTTGCTGCATTGATATGTTCACTAAAGGTAAGTGAGATAACAGCATGTTTCTTTCTAGATCAACATGTTAGTCTATGCTCAAATTTACTCAGTTTACCAAATTTTTTTTTATTGTTTTAAAGGCGAGAAGCAAGATGAATGAGGGAGACATAGTGAAGGCTCAGAAGTACAGTCGAGTGCATGTAGAACAAACACAGTGGCTGTGATTGTGACCAGTGCAGCTCTAACTGTGTTCCTGGTCATTTATTTAATTCACCTGGGGCTTCTTCAGCAAGTTCCTCTGAGACTTCTTTCCCCTTTTTGAACTGCCTTTTAACTTTGAAAGGTCAAAATCCCAAAATTATGGTCAAAGACACAACTCTTATCCATCAAGAAGCAACAGTTATAAAAGCCCTCCAAGAATCTCATACCGTGGAGGAAGACGGAGAGGATGAGGACAAAAATACAAATGATACTGTGAGATACATATGACCATTTCAGTTTTATTGAAATGTCATAATAATGTCATAAATTTAGTCATAAAATTAGGATATAACAATGTCTTGATTGTATTGTCTTCTATTTATGTTTGAATAAGCATGTTATTAGCTTTAACAGAATGTATTTTAATGGTTTCTATGCTTTGTAGTTTAAATAAATTTAAATAAGTCTTATGAAACTATACATGCATTTTCACTTATTTTCTTAGAGGCAATAACGAAATGCAGGTGTTTCCTGAGGGTCACACATCAGTAAATATGTATTTTTTTTTTTTAACACTCCCTTTTCTACATATGCCTGTTGCTTCAATAATAGTATTTACTATTATGTACATTTTTAATGTTTTTATTAGTCTTGCTAATAACTTGCTTTGGTAAGACATAGAATGAGAATGAAAATGGATCAACAAATAAACAATTCAATCATGACCTTATGAGCAATTGTCTATTCTGTCGTATCTATTGTATTTATTCAGTGGTATCCACAACCAGAAACTTCAAAAAAAAAAAAAAAAAAAAAAAGGCTTTTTTTTCTTAGGCCATTTTACCCGATGCTTTATTGTACAAGACCTGATAATTGACATTGTTTTTTTCTGAAAGGATTTCAGTCTGAGGCACAATACTGATTAGTCCGATGGCTGAAGCCTTTTAGTCTGAGGTACAATGCCTTTTCGTAATATAACTGATGTCTGAGGATGTCCTAAATTGTGCAAACGTGCCAAGAATACACTTGTAACACAATTATCAGGAGGCAGGAATTATGTCAGCGTAATGAGTTTTTGGGTGGCAAATGGAGAAGACAGAAATATGAATGTAGTGTAAAAGTATACCTATTTTAACAATTACTAGCAGATTTTAGAAGGTTGGAATAGAGAGGCAATAGTTTTTGCCTTGTAATATATAGGTCTATAATAATATTTTAGAACTAGAAAGCATTGTAGTTCAGTTTTTATGTAAATAAATGATGTTACACTGTAAAAAGTTTTCACCACTTTCAACTTAAGAACATAAGTTTAGCAGCTGCCTTAAAATTTTAAATAAAATCAGCTTAAAAGTACAAGTCATTTTAACTCACTTTATTGTAGTGAGTTGAAATGAATTGTAGTTTTAAGATGATTTAACTTAAAATTTTAAGGCAGCTGCTGAAGTTTTTAAACTTGAAACTGGTGAAAACTCTTTACAATGTGCTTTACTTTAACCATCATTTTTGTGAACAATTAAATATAACTGAAACAGGATCAGAAATACTGAAGATTTTAGTGCAAAGCTGTGTATTTGTGTGTTGAGTGTTAATGTGGTTTTTGAACAAGGCAGTAACTGCTCTGTGTCACTGTGACTCTCTGGCGCAGTAATACACAGCTGTGTCCTCAGTCTGCATATTCTGGCCTTTCAGAGTCACTGTGTTGCTGGAAGTGTCTCTGGAAACTTGAAATCTACTTTTCAGTTTATCACTGTAATATGTGTAACCATCACCACATATCACTCCAACCCATTCCAGAGCTTTTCCTGCAGGCTGACGAATGAAGTCACTGCAGTAGCTGCTGTCAGTCACTGAATATCCAGAGATTTTACAGGGCAGTGTCAAAACCTGACCAGGACTTAAGACAAGAGAATCAGTCTGGGTCAGTTCAACACAGTGGACACCTGAGGGGGAAAAATTGGCCAGATATGTTAGAGATATGACAACATTATGTATAACCATGAGTGTTTTTAATATAAAGTATTGTTATAGAAGCTATAAAGACTTACAAGAAACAGCTGCCAGCAGCAGCAACAACCAGAGAGATGAGGAGATCATGGTTTGAGACGTGTGAGAACAAGCTGCTTCTTTTCATCTTAATACTCAAATAAAGAGGAGGAGGAGGAATATTTGCATAATTCATTACATCCAATTATTATCATGATGCTTCAGCAATATTTCTGTTTCTGGTTACTACTGTTAAATAACAATATTGTAACACATATTGTAAAGAACTAGAAAACACCAAGGTTAAAGTACTGCAAAAATTGAGTCAGTTTTTTTTTTTTTTTTAGTTATTATTTTAATATTTGTTGTTTAGATTATGCATTTGCTTAAATTTATTAGGCTTGCCTTGAAGTTTGTTTTAGTTTTTCCAGCTGCATTAATGTCATTAATGTTTTGATGAGCTTTGAACTGCTTTCTGTGTCTGTAAAAATCATACTGGGGAAAATCATCAGAAACATTTTTAATTTGTAATATGATGATGATGTTTTTGTACAGGGAGTCTGTTGGTGTCTGTCACTGTGTTTCTTTGGCACAATAATACACAGCTGTGTCTTCAGCTTTCATATTCTTTCCTTGCAGTGTTATTGTGTTACTGGAAGTGTCTCTGGTGATACTGAACTTGCTTTTCAGTGAATCCTTGTAGTATAAGTCTCCACCACCCCAGATCACTCCAATCCACTCCAGAGCTTTTCCTGCAGGCTGACGAATCCAGGCTGTAGCATAGTCAGTAACTGAATATGAGACTTTACAGTTGATAGTGAGAGTGGCATCAGGACGGACAGTCAGAGACTCAGGCTGAGTGAGTTCATATGAATCAATACCTGTATCAAATCAAATTATACCAGTTAATAAGAGAGTGTGACATTTAAACACTGTTAACAAACTTTTTAGCAAGAAAATGATGTATCACACAGAAAGTAAACTAAACTTACAGGATATCACTGCCAGAAGCAACAGTAAAGATGAAGAGATCATGGTTTGTTTCACAGCACAGTTTGAATGAACTGAAGTGATTCTTCACTCCCTCTAGTGATCAGATGAATGTATAAACTGACTCATGTCTGCAGTTTAAATATGCAACAGGACATTTACATAATCATACAGAGCTACTAATCAAATCTACAGGCTACAAAAAAATTTTCATGTTAGGGTTTGTGTCATTTATTTCTCTCATTAGAGACTTTATGACATGTTTTGTTTAGAACTTTTCATGAAAGTGGACATGAATTGATTTTACATAATCTTCTTCTCCAACTTTTCTAATTCTTTTTGAGGGCTTGATACAACTGATATACTGCATTGAAAGGATTTTTGAGAGCAACAATAGCAGTAGTTAAGAAAGCATGTTTCTGTTGGACCTGCAGCAGAAGGTTTGTGGTCATCAGATGCTAAGTTCACTTTTTCATATTGTTTGAACAATAATGTGTGTTGGCAGTGTATGTACAAATCTACCCTATAATGATAAAAATCCATGCAGTGGTTTTTAATTAATCTGTAAAAATAATATCCCCTTTTTCAAATCCAGCAGTTCTCAGATGCCTGTCATTGTGGTGTCACACCGACAGATGCCGCTCCCACTATAGTTGATTGACATGAGCGATTTACCTTGATTCAGCTGTCACAGTCCACCCTCTTTGTTTCGATGCTGGAGCAGGGATGTAAGTTATACAAGAATATCTCCAATTGAGCGTTTGAGGTGTTGTGTTGCTGGATGTAATAATGAACATAGTGGTCGTCATTTACTCCCGACATCTGAGCTGCTGAAGATGCAGTGGATTAAGTTTGTTTGTGGAGGGAATGCGCCTCCCGATCTACATATATCCATCTATGTTCACGCGAATCATTCATGATCCAGCTTCACTTACAGCAGAAGTGAGTATAAGTGTTTTTTATGAATCTTTGCGATCGCCTTTCCTTATAAAGTGGTAGTTAGGAAGTTTAGCAGCTAAATGCCGCTACATGCGGCTAATATAAACAAGACCGTCATTCCACAGAGAGAAGAGAGGGGCGGGGCGAGCAGAGCTCATTTGCATTTAAAGGAACAACCCCTTAGAATGAGATGAATTTTGCTGAGCTCATTATGACAAAGTAAAAAGGGTGTTATTTTACAAAACCATTGAGAATTTTTAATCAAAGTATATTAGAGACTTTTCATTAAGACCCTAAAGAATCATATCAACTTGTGGAAAATGGGCATCTGATGACCCCTTTAAAGGCCTCTAACAATGTTGCAAACTTGTATTCTGAAAAAAAAAATGCTCAAAAAAAATCTCTTGAAATATGATACAATTCATATGCATTTTTATATTCCTATGTACAGTATGAGGATTTTTTTTCGACTTTTTATTCATGATCTTTTCAAGTAGAACTGCTTGTGGTTTATCACTGTGTTTATTTTTGTGCATCATAAAACACTGTTGTGTCCTTCATCGTAATTCTCTGCTGTCAACTGTTGACTTCTAGTAACAAGTGATAAAACAGCCAGTGCAGTTTTTGTTCAGCTGTACAAGACCTTTGTGTCACTGTGATTCTCTTGCACAGAAATACACGGCTGAGTCTTCTGCTGTCAGACCTGATAGTTTCAGATACACCATACTCTTTGAATTATCTCTGGTGATTTCAGTTCGACTTTTGAAGGAGTCAGAGTAGTCATTGCCACTGGCATCATCATAAACACGTCCCATCCACACAAGTGGTTTTCCAGCTTGTTGTCTGATCCAGTGCATGTTATAGCAGCCAAAGCTGAACCCAGATCCTGTACAGGACAGAGTCAGAGTTTCTCCAGGCTTTTTCACAACTGTGCTTTCAATGGACTCCATACTTTGGCATTTTATACCTAAAAAGAAGATTGAAAAGACTGATTTAATTTGAAAAAATAAGTTTGCGCTGTATTCATGTTTTCATCTTGATTCAAAAATATTGAATACACATGCTTATTAATTTTTGATCAGATAAATTAATCAATTCAACAAATAACCAAATGTCATAAAACTTGCTTTGCTTTTTTTATTACATGATGCAGAAACGTTTTAGCAAAACATTCATCTCTGCTGTGTCTGAGAATATTTTCATTTATTTTAAACTCTTTTCAATCACATGAAACAATGTAATCCAATGAATATAATATCAGCAAACATTAACACTCTAAATAATTGATATATGAATATATACAAATATATTATGTATATGTATGTGTATTTTTTATACAGTTTTTGATTTGTTGTAAAGTTACATCTTTCAAACAGTTGTTTTAATGCAGTACAAGATGCATGTTGATCATTCCTGGTACATTCTCAGTTATCCCTTAAGTGTTTGTAGCAATAAAGCCCATGGTGTCATCTTTTAATGCAAAATAATGAATCTTGTAATTACCTTTATTTCACCAAAAATATGCATATTTGTCACTAAATATATACAATAATAACTTTTTGGTGTATTGTTGTCTCAAATATCATTAATCTGATCAAAATGTTTATGTCTTAAGTAAAAACAACCATGATAATTAATTATATGTAGTTTTTCCAAGTATAAAATATACACATATGAGCCTACATAATAAAATTATTTACCAAGATTTCAATGCACAATATTCACCATATTCATTTTAGTGACGCATACAGCATAAAGTTGATAAAGTAGCATCAAGACAAATTAGATTGAAGAAAAATAATAATGGATTATTAAAAATACATTAACATCATATATTAATCAGTTCACTGCAGCTGAAGCCACACAAATGAGTGATGAAATGTCCTTAAAGTCACACAATCCATTCCAGTCAACTTTGATACAGATCATGTGCTACATATAACTTCCTTGGTCTTCCTTCTCTTCTGTAAAACAAGAAATTCTCACACCATTTTGAATACTGCTCAGGAGGCTTAGCGTATCCCATCATGCATCATGTTTTGGAATAAATCGTGACATCTTGTGAGAGGTCACGGAAACCTTTCCAATGTAAGTAAAAAATTAATAATAATTATAATAATTTGGTAGTAAAACAAAGTGTTGCATGTTTTATGCAAAGAGAAGTATATTTATTTTGCACCATAAATTAAATTGACATCTGTTATAGGGACTACTAAACAGACATTTAGAAGTTTATTTTAAAATGCAAAGTTGAAACTAAAAATTAATTTCCATAAATACTTGCATTTTTACCACACTATATGTGTGTCCCATCAGGTAATGAAAAGTTCAACACACACTTGTGATTTTTTTATGTTCATTTCAACACTTGGGCCAAATACAGGAAATACGTCAAGTAGTCAAGGGGTCAAGTGCAAAAACTGCAAGTGTGGGTATTTGGACAGGGCAAAAATTTAAGAAACAACATGTTATAATGCTGGAATCAGCTCTGGACACTGTGAACCTGCCCTGAACTGACTGGGAATAGGAGATTGGAGAACTGGATGTGCCAATAGTTGCAATTCATTCCAGTCCTTTACCGGGTGCCTGTCTCACCACACCTGCATAGTAGCTGCTGAATGTAAATCCAGAGCCAGACCTTGGTTTTGTGCTCCAAGATCACAAATGTGTAGAGCGGTGAGTCCCCAGGACCAGGATTGAAAACCACTGCTCTAGACCCTTTTACTGTGGCACGAGTCCCAGTTACTAATAAATCACAATGTGTTAATGGACGTTATCATATATCAGCCTAAGAATTTTTTTTCTGACAATATTACAGTCAAAGCGTTATGTGTGACAGTGTTTTTTTTTTTACCTGTTTAGATTCATTTATGCAAATTGTTTGCAGCAGTTTCCCCACACAGAAATAGTAACAGGATATTTTATAAATAATAAAAAGACCAGTGAGAAGATCATGGTTTAAAGTAAATGCTGATTTATTACTCTTACTGATACACAAAGCAGATACTCCTCTTTTGTACTAAGAGCAAGTAGAAAATTTGCATACAGCTTTTCAGTTGTCCAAGATGTTTGTCATTTATTTGTTATATACATTAATTGCTTTCTACAAAAAAAAAAAAAAAAAAAACACCATAAAGAAAACACACAAGAAAGATCTGTTGTTTCACTTTAAGAAATTTTGTTAACACCTTAACTTGTATGTCAGGTGTCTGTTGAAAGTATTGGTAAAATAAATCTTCTGTAGTTATAAGTATATGTTAAGGATCATTTTAACTACTACTGTCAGACATCTGATAGACAAGTTTCAGAAATAATGTATGAAGCATAAAGTATGAAGTACTTTCATTTGAAAACATGCAATAAGTGCCACTGATCAAAGCTGACAATTTCGAACTCGGGTCATCCGCACCACCATTGCTCTACATGTTGACACGTTAACCATGAGGCTATTGGTGCTGGCAAAACACATAATTTTAACAGACATAAGAACACATTTCATGAAGAAGTTCTAAGGCTTAGGCTATTTCTGTTTATTCAGACTTTCTAAATTGATCTGTCTGTTTCTCAGTCAAGAAAACATTTAGCAAGTGAATCAGTTTGGAACAGTGAACTACTGTAAGACTGCTTGACAAGAGCACCACCTCCTGGAAATGGAGCAGAAATGAAGTCAAAAGGAAAGGTGGTGGTTTTTGTATTGTTTTTACACTGAACTCATTCACTGTGTCTCTCTTGCACAGTAATACACAGCAGTGTCTTCAGTCTTGAGGCTGTTCATCTGTAGGTACAGTTGACTGCTGGAATCAGCTCTGGACACTGTGAACCTGCCCTGAACTGACTGGGAATAGGAGATTTAAGAACTGGATGTGCCAATGTATGCAATCCACTCCAGTCCTTTACCGGGTGCCTGTCTCACCACAGCTGCCCAGTAGCTGCTGAATGTAAATCCAGAGGCAGTACAAATCAGCCGAAAAGATTCACCTGGTCTTTTTACCACATCTTGAGACTGAGTGAATGCCAATTTGCTATAATGGCAAAAGCTGTTTTGAATCACTTTTATGCTTTTCCATGCTTTTCAAAAAGTATTTTACCCTGTATTTGCACTGTATTTTAATGTCATTTTTAATCTTTTCCCAACTAAACTACGAAATGAAGAGAGTTAGAAAATCTTTAATTAACTAAACATGGTTTCTTGTATGGCGGTGGTACTATAGCACCTTAACCATGCAAAAGAACTGCTAAACAACGACAAGTTTAAACCAGTAACCAGGCATCACAGCTGGCAAAGAGGGAAAGTCTGACTTTGACATGTTTATATTGCTATTATTATGTAATCAAAATGAAAATTATTATTGTTCTTATTTAATGATAATGTCAAGTTACTTTAATGTATTTGAGTGTTTATTTTCTTTATATCAGTTCAAATTTTACATTACTTGGTAATAAATTATGCATTTACTTAATTATAAGGATTTTTAATGAAATTTGAAAACTTTTTTTTAATTAAACTGTTAAGGAAAATCAACAGAAAATGTTTAATTTGTAATATGATGATGTTTTTGTACAGGGAGTCTGTTGGTGTCTGTCACTGTGTTTCTCTGGCACAATAATACACAGCTGTGTCTTCAGCTTTCATATTGTTTCCTTGCAGTGTTATTGTGTTACTGGAAGTGTCTCTGGTGATAGTGAACTTGCTTTTCAGTAAATCCTTGTAGTCTAAGCTTCCATCCCACCCGATCCATCCAATCCACTCCAGAGCTTTTCCTGCAGGCTGACGAATCCAGGCTGTTTCCTCACTTGTAACTGAATATGAGACTGAGTGGCATCAGGACGGAGAGTCAGAGACTCAGGCTGTGTGAGTTCATTTGAATCAATACCTGTATCAAATCAAATAATAGCAGTTCATAAGAGCATGACATTTAAAAACTGTTAACATGACTTTTACCAACAAAATTACATATAATACAGAAAGTAAAGTAAACTTACAGGATATCACTGCCAGAAGCAACAGTAAAGATGAAGAGATCATGGTTTGTTTCACAGCACAGTTTGAATGAACTGAAGTGATTCTTCACTCCCTCTAGTGATCAGATGAATGTATAAACTGACTCATGTCTGCTGTTTAAATATGCAACAGGACATTTACATAATCATACAGAGCTACTAATCAAATCTACATGCTACAATAATATTAATATTAGGGTTCATATCATTTATTGCTCTTATTAGAGATTTTATGACATGTTTTGTTTAGAACTTTTCATGAAAGTGGACATGAATTGATTTTACATAATTTTCTTCTCCAACTTTTCTAATTCTTTTTGAGGGTTTGATATAACTGATATACTGCATTGAATAGCAGTAGTTAAGAAAGCATGTTTCTGTTGGACCTGCAGCAGAAGGTTTAAAGGCCTCTAATAATGTTGCAAACTTGTGTTCTGAAAAAAAAAAAAATGCTCAAAAAAAAATATCTTGAAATATGATACAATTCATATGCACTTTTATATTCCTATGTACAGTATGAGGACTTTTTATTCAAGATGTTTTAAAGTAGAACTGCTTGTGGTTTATCACTGTGTTTATTTTTGTGCATCATAAAACACTGTTGTGTCCTTCATCGTAATTCTCTGCTGCCACCTGTTGACTTCTAGTAACAAGAGATAAAACAGTCAGTGTGTTTTTTGTTCAGTTGTACAAGACCTTTGTGTCACTGTGATTCTCTTGCACAGAAATACACGGCTGAGTCTTCTGCTGTCAGACCTGATAGTTTCAGATACACCATACTCTTTGAATTATCTCTGGTGATTTCAATTCGACCTTTGTAGGAGTCAGAGTAGTCATTGCCACATGTTACAGCAGCCAAAGCTGAACCCGGATCCTCTACAGGACAGAGTCAGAGTTTCTCCAGGCTTTTTCACAACTGTGCTTTCAATGGACTCTATACTTTGACATTTTATACCTAAAAAGAAGATTAAAAAGACTGATTTAATTTGTAATCTGTTTACTCTAGAACTGATAATAGACATGTAGGAAACTCACGTTGTAGGCTGAATGAGAGCAGCAGTAAACAGAGTGAATTCTTCATCTTGAAAGTGGTGATGTAACACTTCAGATCCAATCAGCAGCACATAAATACTGAACAGACATTCAGGGTTGTTTTGATTTGCATTGGGACGGTCACAAGGTGGAATCATGACTGAAAGGCCAAACTATTAAAGAACAATATGACAAACCATTACCAGTGTTTAGTGATGAAAAATATATTTTATTACTTAAAATTATAAATATGCATCTTTTCATTTACTGTTATATGCCTGTTATATACAGAATTCTCTGTAAATGGGACACAAATTAAGAAAATAATTTCTGAATTTTTATTTTCATTTGTTGATTGTACTTGTTGCGTCCACACATGTGCTCATGCTGTTTGCAGTGTCAGCTAGATAACATGTGTAATCTGCTGCTTGATAACTGAATTAAACACAACAGATCACAGCAAGAAAAGAGAAACAGAAAAAATAAATAGTCTCATGTGGGAACAAGTGTTTCTGTTAAACAGTAACACTGTATTCATGTTTTCATCTTGATTCAAAAATATTGAATTCACATGTTTATTCATTTTTGATCAGATAAATTAATCAATTCAACAATAACCAAATGTCATAAAACTTGCTTTGCTTCTTTATTACATGATGCAGAAACGTTTTACTGCTCTACTGTGTCTGATCATATTTTCATTTATTTTTAACAGTTTTTTTTAATAAACTGAAATAATGTAAATCAATGAATATTATATCAGTGAACATTAACACTGTAAATAATTGAAACATAAATATATGCATATATATTATGTATAAATATGTATGTGTATTATTTATACAGTTTTTGATTTGTTGTGAAGTTACATCTTTCAATCAGTTGTAAAATGAATAAAATGTTTTGTAATATGCCCTTATTTGTCTTATGATGATGTTTTTGTACAGGGAGTCTGTTGGTGTCTGTCACTGTGTTTCTTTGGCACAATAATACACAGCTGTGTCTTCAGCTTTCATATTCTTTCCTTGCAGTGTTATTGTGTTACTGGAAGTGTCTCTGGTGATACTGAACTTGCTTTTCAGTGAATCCTTGTAGTATAAGCCCACCACTCCAGATCACTCCAATCCACTCCAGAGCTTTTCCTGCAGGCTGACGAATCCAGGCTGTATCCTCACTTGTAACTGAATATGAGACTTTACAGTTGATAGTGAGAGTGGCATCAGGACGGACAGTCAGAGACTCAGGCTGAGTGAGTTCATTTGAATCAATACCTGTATCAAATAAAATAATACCAGTTAATTAGAGAGCATAAGATTTAAAAACTGTTAACAAGCTTTTTACCACAGAAATTATGTATCACACAGAAAGTAAACTAAACTTACAGGATATCACTGCCAGAAGCAACAGTAAAGATGAAGAGATCATGGTTTGTTTCACAGCACAGTTTGAATGAACTGAAGTGATTCTTCACTCCCTCTAGTGATCAGATGAATGTATAAACTGACTCATGTCTACTGTTTAAATATGCCACAGGATATTTACATAATCATACAGAGCTGTTAATGAATAACTTTACATGCATCACACTGTCCTGAACATTGTTTTAAACAAGTCTTTTAGTTTTGAATTTAATAAAGTTATTATTTACATGGATAAAGTCTATGAACAGAAAATGTAAACAGTTTGTGAATGTAATCATTATTTATTTATTCAGTTTTTTTTTTTTTTTTAACAACAGCTAAACACCTAGAAGTAACAAAAATATAATTTATTGCTTAAATCAAAACATTTATGGCATTAAATTGAGAAATGTTGACTAGCTGAAAAAAAGTGTATTTTTTCTGTTTTATTTTACTTTGGTTAAAATGTATTTCAAATGTTTTTTTTGTTTTTTTTTTTTTGGTTTAAGTTTTAATGCACTGCAATAGCACTGATTCTGAAAGTATGGTTCTGTTGGACCTACATCAGAAAGATTATAAATTATTCAATTATGTTAGCAATATGTTTTATGTTGCATTAGTCATTTAACATCCCTGATCTGCTAAAATCTATTTTTCATGAAGGCAGAGAGTGCCCTCTACTGTAATATCAGCAGTATTCTCATCAAAGATTAATCATTTTGACTTTAACTTTCACTTTATAACTGACTATACATAGCAAACCGTTACATGTAATCGAAAAATGTCCTTCATATTATGTGGTAACTTCTAATGAATTGGTTATATTCAAGTCAAAAATATTATTTAATATGATTAAATCAAATTGATTGTACTTTTAGGTTACATGAACAAAGTGTGCGGATCATTTCTCAGACATTTGTTGAGCTGTAAAACTCTGATGTAAGTAAGAGTCAGTTTCATATTCTTACAGTATGATGAATTTTTATTACCCATTTAAAAAGATGTTTTTGAGCAGAACTGCTCGTGTTTTGTATCACTGTGTGTTTTCTCTCTTGCGCAATAATACACAGCACAGTCCATATATTTTGTCCTCGCAGAGTCACTGTGGTGCTGGAAGTCTCTCTGGAAACTTGAAATCTACTTTTCAGTTTGTCACTGTAATATGTGTCACCACCACCACATATCTCTCCAACCTATTCCAGAGCTTTTCCTGCAGGTTGTCGTATCCAGTGTGTATAGTAGCTGCTGTCAGTCACTGAATATCCAGAGATTTTACAGGACAGTGTCAAAACCTGACCAGGACTTAAGACAAGAGATTCAGTCTGGGTCAATTCAACACAGTGGACACCTGAGGGGAAAAAATATGTTAAAATGAAAAATATGGTCATGTTACAATATAATTTTGTATAACCAAGTATTTTTATTATGAATTATCTTTTGAAGTTATATAGACTTACGAGAAACAGCTGCCAGCAGCAGCAACAACCAGAGAGATGAGGAGATCATGGTGTTGAGAACAAGCTGCTTCTTTTCATCTTAATATTTAAGTAAAGAGGAGAATATTTGCATGCAGTTCTACATATGCAACCCACTAAATATGATCTAAGATTGTGTATGAACAGTTCTGAAAACGCTATGGGAACACCTACAGCGAGACCACGTTCTGAACACATGTGTAATCTGGCCAATCGAAGTGCGAGACGTCACGGGCGGGTGACGTAAGCGACCAGGAAGCACTAAAGCATGTGCAGTGGTGCCGACATCAGCTTCTGTCTCTCTGTCTTTTGTGCAAAAGCTTTTCGTGCCAGTTTCCACTTTTATTTGAGGGTGATGTCTGGTAAATCTCACAGCAAGGGCAATAAAGAGAGTAGGGAAACCGGCTGTGTGTTCTTCCCTGCAAGCGCTACATCACTAGAGGGGACACACACAGCACGCTGTGTCAGCTCCTGAGGGAGCCGACTGTCCACATTGTGAGCTCCTTCCTTTGTGGACGCTCCGCTCCCGGGAAGGCTTTCTTTGAGGAGGGAGCTTTCACCAGGGCTCCCCAGGGTGCTGGCCCCGCTGCCGCCGAGGTGGAGCAGTTGTTGCATTCTTGGAGTTCACAGTTGGATCTGCTGGAGGGAATGAAGACGGGTGACCCCCTATCTCCTTTCTCACCCAGCAGATCCACAGCCCGTTCCATGGGTTCGGAAGCCCGCTCTGCGGCTACTTCCCCCCATGGAACGGGCTCCTCCCTCCACCTATCGTCCTCTGAGGAGGTCAATGTGGAGAGCGCGGTTGAGAACCACTCCCTCAATTGCTGCAGTACGAGGAGCTGTTGGAGGTGGTAACTCGTGCAGTGTCTAAGCTTAACATCGACTGGCCCGCCGAGGAAAAGGCTGAGCAGGTCAGGCTGGAGCACGTCTTCACACCACGTCTGTGCTCCAGGCATTCCAAGCCGACCTGCTGAAGGGGCTAGATGAGGGCGAGAAAGTTGATTTGTCAGAGCTCCGCGAGACCGCAGATCTGGCTCTCCGTGCCACTAAAGAGACCGCCTGTGCTGTTGGGCGGTCTATGGCAGCCATGGTGGCAGCGGAGAGGCATCTTTGGTTGACCCTGTCCGATATGAAAGAGAAGGACAGGGTCTTCCTCCTCTTTACATTATCTATCCCCCACTGTTAAGCAGCAATCAAAGACAATTTATACACACTGTGATATTTCACTATTACTATTACATAAGGACAAATTCTTGCAGTAGTAAAAATCTGTGTAAAAATGTCCTCCTCACCCCCTTATCTTGCTCACAACACACTGAAAAAAAGTTTTTCAAGCAGTTCCTCATCCAATTAATAATTTGTCTTTCAATTCAGTTTACAATTTTTTGTTTTATTTTTCAAATAATATTTTTTTAGTTCAAAACATTGTTAAATATAAATATTTGTAATTGAGAGCTCAACTAAAACATTTTTGTTTTGACGAATGTAAAATATCAAGGTTAAGTTAATTAACTTAAATTAAAAATTATTAATTCATCTCCTGACCACGCCTCACCCACACTGGTGCTGTGTCGGTTACCGACG
The DNA here is from genome assembly GCF_022985175.1 of Labeo rohita. NCBI lineage: Eukaryota > Metazoa > Chordata > Actinopteri > Cypriniformes > Cyprinidae > Labeo > Labeo rohita. The sequence goes on from NW_026129243.1 coordinate 54,145, forward strand.
CCATTTCTATCACTGTGAGAGTTCAAGGAGCTTTGGATGAGAAGGTGGAAATTTTGTTTTAGATAGTTCTATGGACGCTCTTTTCCGCTATTTACATTGTATATTTCTTTCTTTCCTGCGAAAAAAAAATAGTGTTTGAAATAGTACGTTTAAGTTAATTAACGGTATAAATACAAAAACGGATGAATATTCTTCTGTTCTATCTAGGCTGAGAGCCCTCTTGATGACTGTCTTGTTTTGGAAGGAACAAGAAATAGAAGAGATGCTCTGGAAGTGTAAGTATGATCCACATAACTGTTATAAGAGAGCACAGCTGTGTTAAACATTATACCCCCGTTTTCACAGACAAGACTTAAGGCTAGTCTCAGACTAAAATGCATGTTCAAGCAGTCTTAACTGAAAATATCTTTACTGAAGCATTTTAAAATATGTCAGTGCCACTGTCTTGTGCAAGATGCACACCAGTAAAGTTTTTAAGGCCTTTTTATAAAATTATTCATAATGTCTTTGTCAATCTGTTTCTTCTTCTGTTAGGATGCAGCTGATAAGACAGACTCCAGTACGAATCCTCAGCGTTGATCAAGAAAGCCCACAGCTCAAAACCCATCTAGAGTGGAAATCATCTTGGAAGAAAATTTTGTAATGGATGGACTGCCTTCTGTGTCCATTGTTTTCAGACTGATTTATGCCCTGCACCTGGACTAAGTGTATGAAAAGCACTTTATATTTTATTCAGCAGGTAATGCTCAACCTCAGAAAAGGTGAGTTAGCACCTAAAATTCAGTACTGCCAAAATTGTGAACTGAGAGTGGAATAAAACCATAAAAAGTTTGTTAAACTAGTGTTTTCATGTTTTATGTGGAAATGTTGTCAGAAAAACGTTGTGTTTTGTTGTGTTTTTAAATTAACATTTGGAATTGAATTAAAATAAAACAGAAAATTGTATATCGCTTTGTTTGTTTTTTTTTTCTTAATTTTATAGTTTAACATTATATGTAGTTTTTCCAAGTATAAAATATACACATATGAGCCTACCTAGTAAAATTATGTATTTACCAAGACTTCAACGCACAATATTCACCATATTTATTTTATTGAAGCATACAGCATAAATTTGATAAAGTAGCATCAAAACAAATTAGATTGAAGAAAAATAATAATGGATTATTAAAAATACATTAACATTATATATTAATCAGTTCACTACAGCTGATGCCACACAAATGAGTGATGAAATGTCCTTAAAGTCACACAATCCATTCCAGTCAACTTGATACTGATACAGATCATGTGGTACATATAAGACATTTGATACTGTTTGAGAAAATAATGATTCATTATCATCACATCTAAACTGGTGTCTTGCTCTTCTCCGTCCACTTCCCCATCATGATCTTGTGTCTGTAAACAGTTTGTGGTTGATATCCAGCACCATTTCATTATGCAAGACTTAAAGCATTACAAAGGCAAAAGTGCCATGTGTAGTTCTCAAAGACTGGAGTATTTGCCTCTAGAATTCATCTATTGCTGCAGTAAATGTCTCTTTTTCTTCTAGAATCTTTCTCCAAACTTCATGACTTCTCTTGCTTCTATCTTAAAACACAAAGTCTGTGTAGTGTAAGGCCTTGCTTCAAACCAATCAACTATTAATCAACAATTTATTACACACAACATTTACAAAACAATTAAATTATGTAAATTGTTTATATCAACTAAACCACTTTTATAACACTGCTGTTTATTAAGAAAAACAGGTGGTATGGTTTTTAAAAACTTAAGATAAAAAAATGTTCCAGTCACACTTTGCTAACATGCTATAATTGTACCCAGTAAATAAATAAATCAATAAATAAAATTACAAATTAGAAAGAATAATCACTGCTGACATGAACAGTCCCATGAGAGATCACCATAAAATGCTGTACTACATAATCCAGCATTGCTTCAGTACAGACATACCAGTGGACATGCACACTTTTCTGTCTTCTTTGTTTGGGCGCAAGATGGCCATATTCATTCCTCACCCTGAACAAAGGACTTTCTTGGTCTTCATTCTCTTCTGTAAAACAAGAAATACACTACTTACTCTGTGCAGTTAATATTGCTCCTTAAAAATATAATTCAGTTCATTTAAAATAATATCCAGACCAGAGCATTTGATGAGTAAATGTTGATTCTGGAAAATGTACCTGGGAAGGGCTGATCATGGCAAGACTCGTTGAGACTCAGTAATAGCTCTTTTAGTGTTTAGGAAGGTTTGCGAAGGTTGGCTCGTAAAAGAGCTGTTGATTTTGATGTTCTAGAGACCTGAAAAAGAAGGACAGCACAATAGGGAATAGGGAGCGATTTCGAATTTAGAAAAACTTACTGTTTCGCAGCACCTGCAAATGGGTTATAAAGTACAAAAAATGCGACTTAACATTACCTTATTCCATATTCACACATACGACAACGTATAGTCATCTCTGAACCGCCAAACAGTCTTGCGATTTCTGCCGCCTTTACACCACTCATTAAATAATCTTTGATGGTCTCTGCTGGAATATTTTGAGTTGGTCGCCCTGAAAATGGCTTTTTTTTGACTCTTTGTACCTGCAGTTGGAGATGTTCCACTGTTGACTCCACAACATTTTCACTAACCCTTCCTAGGGACACATCTTGGGATAGGGCACGCACATCTGAAAGTACGCCTTGAAAAGCCATAGTGCTGCTAGTTGTTGTGGCCAAACTCTTTCGCCGATTAACCTTAGCGTTCTCGGTTTCCGTTTGGGCAATTGATTTGCCGTTTGCGATGTTAATTTGAGCATTTGATTTATAATTTGCGATGTTTTGTGTAAATCTGTAATGGAAACTATACTACCTACTGTAGACTTATTTGTTCACGTAACATCGAGTCGATCTGTGGAATGCGTGGTGAATTTCACAGGATTTTGGCTGATTTTTTTTTTATATTTTTTGTTTTCGACACACTCGAAGCTTTGAATCTTTTCCTGAAACAGTCAGCGAAAATGTAAATGCTTCAAGAGGCTTTATTTGCCCAGCAATTGATTTGCCTTTTGCGATGTTAATTTGAGCATTTGATTTATAATTTGCGATGTAGATTTGAGCATTTGATTTATCATTAGAGCACTGAATTATAGATTTAATTATGACAGTTTTATACTCGGTTGATCGTGAAAATTGAATCAAATACAAATTATATTTTAATTTGATTTTTGATATAGTTAATGCATCCCCAAATGAGGAAATTAAATCAAATTTGAGCATTTGATTTCTCATTTGAGAAACCATTTTGAGAGTTTAATTTATTATTTGATCTTTTAAGGTATTTTAATTTTCAATCTGTCCAAATCCCACCAAAATTCGTTGCCATGACCTATCGCGAGAGGAATTACATTTTAGTCACATAACATCGGTTAATGGAAATTTCATTTCGCAATACATTTTTATCGGCATTTATAAAATTTCGCCAAAGTTTTGTGCAAATCTGTAATGCAAACTGTACTACCTAGACTTATTTGTTCAGGTTACATGAGTCGATCTGTGGAATGCGTGGTGAATGTTTCGTCCGACAGTGTTTCTTTCACAGGATTTTGGCTGATTTATTTTTTACTATTTTTTGTTTTCGACACACTCGAAGCTTTGAATCTTTTCGCGAAACAGTCAGCAAAAAATGTAAGTGCTTCAAGAGGCTTTATTTGCCCATCACTACTGTCAACTGGTGAATGAATGACTGTCAGGTCCCGCTTGTTTACTACGAACCGGAAGACGCTAGATGTAGAAAACTTGTGGATAGAATGTTCATTTGTTGCTGATGCAGTAATTATTAATAAATAGTTTAGTTCTTCATGAGTTATATTAACTCATGATTAGCTGTGCGTCAGTTAATAATAAATTAATACATATTTGTGCATCCGTATTGTAAAATGTTTCCTCAGACTTTCAAAATTGGACTGTTGTCAGTCAAGTCCAATGTGTGTTTGTCAGTCAAGAAAACATTCAGTCGGTGAGTCAGTTTGAAACTGTTTGACAAGAGCACCACCTCTTGGAAATTGAACAGCACATCTGAAGCATAAATGAAGTCAACAGGAAAGTTAGTGGTTTTTGTATTGCTTTGACACTGAACTCATTCATTGTGCCTCTCTCGCACAGTAATACACAGCAGTGTCTTCAGTCTTGAGGCTGTTCATCTGTAGGTACAGTTGACTGCTGGAATCAGCTCTGGACACTGTGAACCTGCCCTGAACTGACTGGGAATAGTATGTTGAACTGGATCCACTAATACTTGCAACCCATTCCAGTCCTTTACCGGGTGCCTGTCTCACCACACCTGCCCAGTAGCCGCTGAATGTAAATCCAGAGGCAGTACAGACCAGCCGAAAAGATTCACCTGGTCTTTTTACCACATCTTGAGACTGAGTGAATGTCTGACAATGAATATCTGTGGAAGAGAGAGAAATATATTAAAACAAAATGTAAAACTATTAAAAAGTAAACCCAATAGTGAGCTTGCTAAAAGTACTTATGCATTAATACAATATTAATATTATTAGGAATGAGTTACAAACCATGTAAAAATAGTAATAACAGGAGTGAATTGATTATTGTTGTCATTGCTGATTAATGCTCCTCTACAAAAACCACAGTCAGTGAACACACTTATGGCACAATGCAACTTATGGGACTTATACATAACAGTTTTGCATGAACTCCTCCTCCAATCTGTCATTACTTTTTTCTAACTGTGCACAGAAAAAAATGGATACATGTGGTCTGGAGTGGTGAAAAATATATTGGGCCTTGATAAAAATCAAAAATGTGTTTGTATTTGTGAAATTTATGAGAACATGTTGCATAAATGTTCAATTATCAAGTTTTTAATGTTTTTAAAGCATAATTTGATGGATGGATAGATAGATTGAGAAATATGTGATGAGGGATAGTATTATGTATATCTGATTCATGTGTTCAGGTTTTTGTGCAGAGCTGTGTCTTGTTTAGTCACTGTGACTCTCTTGCACAGTAATACACAGTTGTGTCCTCAGTCTGGAAATTATTTCCCTGTAGAAACACTGTGTTTGTGGACATGTCTTGAGTGAAACTGACCTTGTTTTTCACTGAGTCTTTAATGTTAGTTCCACCACCACTACAAATATATCTGAGCCTTTCCAGTGCTTTTCCAGCAGGTTGACGGATCCAGTTAATGCAGTAGCTTGATTGTGAAATCCTGCAGAAGATGGAGAATGATTCTTGAGGTTTCACAACCAGAGATGGAGGTTGAGTGAGCTCAACACAGAAAACACCACCTGCAAATAACAATAAACCAATGTGTTATTAATACTTTTGTCTCAAAACAGTTATGAAGATTATTTTGAGTTTAATAAAGCATCAGTGAAGCTCACAGGATGCAGCTGCTGTCAGGAGTAGTAGAGCTGATGAGAAGATCATGGTTTAAGATGATGTGAATTTCTCCTTCTGACCCCCAGACACACTTCACTTTATTACATGGAGCAGATGAACATTTGCATATAGTCATGTTGTTGTCCAAGATGTAAGAAATTCATGCTTTTGCCAATTAATCCATTTTATATGATATTTGAAATTATTTTCTAGAAATAAAGGGACAACATAAGTATGTAAGCACAAAAAAAAAATAATTGAGTGGACATGTCACTTTTCTCTAAGGTATAAAAATATTTTTAATATAAAGATAAACCTTTGATGTTTTGATACAAAGGCCTATTTAGAGATTCTTATTGGTCGTTCATGATGCATGCAGGTTTTTATTTTGTAGCCTTTTTATCATTATAAACACTGCACTTTTATAGCAATTTGTAGCATAAAACTGAGAAACCTCTATATACATCTGTTGCATAATCGAGACCTTATAATCGAAAATTTATCAACACAAAATTATATAAAGCTTAAAAGTAGTGCCAAATATATGCATATACCAAAAATTTCAATAATACAATAGCCAGCTCTTGGTAATGAAACAACATGAGCACAACCAATGATTTTGATTAAACATATTCAACAAACAAATTAAGTGTAATACGTAGTGTTTAATGTATTAAATGCTCATTGTCTGTTTTTCAATTCAATTACAAAGAACAATAAAATATTAGGTACAATGTTATATTTAAGCTGACCTGTGTTTCCTACTAGGCCACAAATGGGCCTAATCACAGTCATGCTGATATTCAGGAAAAAACAGCATGACTTCCAGTGTGATTTTACTTGTATACAACAGTTCTGTAAACAAGCTAATAACTGAGTAACTTAGTATTGCCATTTACTTTGTTTTTGCTCTGTCAACGGCAACAAGTAGTGTGACACAGTGAAAAATCTCAGGGATCATGGTCTGCATATCAGTACATATCAGTTTGATGATTTTCAAGAACCAAAACTGACTGTTTTATAAACACTATATATGAGTTTTCCTGTATCTGCAATATTTATGAATGATGAATTCATTTTTGAATGAACCTGCCCTGGACTGACTGGGAATAGAAGAGCTGAAAACTGGACATGGAAGGTCTGACAATGAATATCTGTGTAGCAGAAATTAATTATTACAATGAAACATTTACAGAATCTAAAGCTGACTGTAGTAAATTAAATTTAATCTAACTAATTTTGCAAATGGCATTATTTACTGACCATGTCAAAATAATTTTGACAAGAGTTGACTGATTTTTATTATCAGTGTTGACTAATCCTCCTCTTCAATATTCAGATCTGTACACATTACAAAGCTTTTAGCAGCTTAGGAAGAAAACACACTGGCGCTTTGATCAACTGATTCTCACTGGGTGCTGTAAATAAAATCAATATCAATAATCTGAAGTACATGATTCTGTCTGTCTGTACACATTTAGGTGGGACCTGTGACTCTTTCCATCACAGGACTTAAAGAGCTCTTGGTTGTGTCTGTATGCACCAGTTTACATTAGAAAGGAGATTTCTACAGAATTAGTAATCTGAAAAGTCAGTAAAGGTATTAAAGACAAAAACTATTGTTGTGTTTATGCTGTCATTTTATATCTTGATTATTTAAAAAATGAACAAACCATGTAAAAATAGTAATATCAATACTAAATGAATTATTGTCATTGCTGATGAAGTTCTTCTACAACAACCAAATGAAACACAGACACACTTCAATGGCACAATGTAACTTATGAGAGGTAATCATCACAGTTAGCTTGATTCTGAAATCCTGCAGGAGATGGAGAATGATTCTTGAGGTTTCACAACCAGAGATGAAGGTTGAGTGAGCTCAACACAGAAAACACCACCTGAAAATAACAATTAAAGCATGTGCTATTATTAACTATGTATACAAACTTCTGATAACAGTTGTGAAGATTATTTCATTGCTTTAGAGTTTAAATAAAGCATCAGTATTAGCCAGCAGTAGTAGGGCTGATGAGAAGATCATGGTTTGGTGCTGAAGTGAATGTAATTTTACCTCCCTTTCCTGACTCTCAGGCTCCACTTTTGTAAAGATTTGTTGTACAGATGAAATTTGCATACAGCCATTTTTATGTGTAAGACGAACAACAATTCTTTTCTATATTTGACATAGGTTTGGGAAAACATTTCTACTCCCTGAAAACATTCTCTAGTAACTGGTTAGCTTGTTGAATCAGTAAGTAATAGTGCTCAGTTAATCATGGTAGTTCACTATTAGCTAATCAGTAACTACTATTTTTTCATACCTCCCAGAGAACTACTAAGAACTATCATATACATGTTCATAATTAATGTAAATAATGCAAAATATATAGTAAAAATCATGGTAACCCACTAGTAATGATTCAGGTAATACCAAATACTTCAAAAAGAATTAGTATTTTTTTTTGGATCTGTATTCTAAAGTGAAGATCATGAACTCTCTAGTAATGACTGAAATCATGGTAAGCTAATGAGGTATGTAAGGGTTTGGATAGTAATGACGCAAGTGTTACTACATTCTTCTAAAGGAATTACTAATTATTTGGATCCATATTCTAAAGTAAAGATCATGGTAACCCACTAGTAACGACTTAAGTGTTACCAAAGCCATCAGAAGTATAACTATCCAGAACCTTACAAAAACCTCAATAGTTTTAATGACATTAGTCATTACTAAGGAGTTATCATGCTCTTTACTTTAGAATACAGATGCATTATTTACATTAATTATGAACATGTATAAAGTAGTTAGTAGTTCTCTGGGAGATATGAAAAAATAGTAGATAATGATTAGCTAATAGTGAACTACCATGTTCAACTGAGCACTATTACTTACTGATTCATTAATCAGAATTTCTTGTTAGTTAAATAGTAGTTAATAGTAGTTACTAGAATGTTAATAGTGCATTAGTAATTTGTTCCTGTGTAGTTATTCATTAATGACGGATCTGTATTCTGAAGTGTTACCGCATTTTTGTTTTTAATCTACATTTGTAGGCTGTGAATGTTTAGATTAATCAGCTTTCCTGACACAGTCTTCTCTTTTTAAGCAGTTCATGAACTGAGAAAGCAAAATTCCCTTGGTTTTTTTACATGTAACTGGTTAATGTACTATAAAAACATAAGTTTCAGAACTCAAAACTTACTGAATTAATCTAAAAACAGCTTTTATTGAAACTAAGCTGCCAAACAACTTGTTTTGGACTTTGTTACATTATGACATCATAATACAATGAAAGGCCACCTCTGCAGAAGAAGATCAGCTCCTACTTCTGCATTATTCCCTCTTTAAGCTGAGTCTTGCATGTAATAGGAGAGGAAATATAGAGCGATGCAACCTTACTCCATCCAACAAAACCATATGCCTCAGAGGATTACAAGATGCTGTGTATTGTAAGTTGTGAAGAAAAAAGGAGTGTTTATTTACACTAAGTGCAAATAGCCCACCATATTGGAAGAGGCTATTTATATTAGCTCCATCCCTCAAAGTCTGGTTGGCATAGAACAACCTTACCAAAGATGCACAATATACATCAAAGCTCGGTGGTGTAGGGTGTAAAGCATATTGTGGCTAATCTTCTTAGAATCTACCCTATGCCGAACTCATTATTCTCTCTTTTCTCATCACATATCGGATTAGAAGGACATTTATCTTCAATAAAAATGAAGTAAATATAATTAAAAATGGAAATAAAGTGCCTTGTGGGTATTTAATAACAAAGTATTGTGTAGGTTATAGGTGTAGGGAGGGCTTTATTATCTCAAAATAAGGCAGCATCCATTTAGTAATTTTAAGAAATATGATAAACATGTTATAACTGCATACTCTTTAGCTCTATAATGTACTACAATAATGAGATGCAAATATCTGCCATTTTTTTTTTGCAGTGAGTATGGATGAAACAACCTATTTGCAGTCTGTTTGAATGAGTCAAAAGTTCAAGCTGAAAACACTGATTCATTCAGAAACAAATCCCCACTGTGTGTTGTTCAAAGACGCAGGGATTGGTGATATAAAAACAGACAAAGTAACTTGCAGTATGCCATTGAAGAGTAAGTAACTTAACACTGTGTTTACTGAGCTGTTGCTTAAAAGTAAAATCACACTCACAATAGTGCTGTTGGTCTGAATATCAGCACGTCATTGTGCAGCAAATAATCATACCAAACAACTGCTTGATTGTGAGGTACTGCTTAAATTAGTCACATTATTAGAGCAATAATTTATCATTTCTATCATTCTATCATTTATTTAAATAGTAATTTACAATCACAGTCTGCATACATTCATTAGATGATCTTCAGGAGCGAGGAGGTCCAATGCATAGACTTTTATTAAAATAATCCACAGAGAGACAGGAACAGACGGGAAACAGCAGGGAATAGCAACCACAACATAAACTCAAGGAATTGACAATACAATCACCGACAAACTAGACATACATAACCAAACCTTAAATACACTGACACAACCAATCAGGGGGAGACAGGTGAACTTTGACACAGTGAGGTATTAACAAGAAACGGAAACGGAAGGTCCAAATATGGGCAAACACAAGGGAAAACACACACAACAGTCCAAAAGGTCTGACATTACTCCCCCCTCCCATAAGGCGTGACTCGCGCCATAACAACTACATTGGGGAGGGAGGGTGGGCTGCCAAGGCAGATCAGGGAGCTCGGGGAGCCAAAGCGGAGCACAGAGTCTATAAGGCCATGGCGGATCGGGGAGCTCGGGGAGCCATGGCCGAGCACACAGTCCGTTTGGCCATGGCGGGTCAGGGAGTTTGGGGAACCATGGCCGAGCACACAGTCCATTTGGCCAGGAAGGCCAGGCTTAGTAGGTGCTGACACAGGAGGGCGCTCGGGCGGCGCCAGCTCTGGAGGGCGCTCGGGCAGCACCGGAGGAGGCGCAGGCTCTGGGTGGCGCTGGAGGAGACGCAGGCTCAGTAGGGTGCGCTGGAGGAGGCGCTGGTTCTGGAGGGCATGCTAGAGGAGGCGCCGGCTCTGGGGGACTGGAGGGCATGCTGGAGGAGGCGCCAGCTCTGGAGGGCGCGCTGGAGGAGGCGCCAGCTCTGGAGAGCACGCCTGTAGCCCTCCAGGGCGGAGCAGGAGGCCGCGTCAAGAACTGGGACCTGGGGAGAGCAGGGATAGAGGAGGCAAACAGAAGAGAGAGAGAAGCAGAGTTCATTGGTTAATGCCACCACCATGTGAGGTTCTACAGCCGGAGCTGACACCTCTGGAGCCATTGGCGCGGCTTCTCCGGCAGAAGAGGCCTCTGGAGCAGACTTGAGACCAGACAGGACCTCTGGAGCAGACTTGAGACCAAACGGGACCTCTGGAGCAGACTTGAGACCAGACTTGAGACCAGACGGGACCTCTGGAGCCGACTTGAGACCAGACTTGACACCAGACGGGACCTCTGGAGCAGACTTGAGACCAGACTTGAGACCAGACGGGACCTCTGGAGCAGACTTGAGACCAGACTTGAGACCAGATGGGACCTCTTTGGCTAACTTGTGAACGGACTTGACCTCAGGAGCAGACTTGTAATCAGATGGGGCCTCTGGAGCAGACTTGTGAACAGACGAGACCTCAGAAGCACAGTGTGCAGCCCAAACACACACCAAATGGCAACCGCCATTAAGGGAAGAGCAGCGGCAGGAGGCAGGACCTCGTTAATGGTTGGGTTATGAGGTGCTGGTGCCACTGAGATGTTTGCTGTCAGCACTGACACTAGTGGTGGGTCCAGCATGCTGGCCATCATGATGGGCCGTGACCTGGGGCGGTCAGATGAGATATGGCGAGGCTCTGGGTGGTCAGACGAGACGTGAATTGGCTCTGGGCAGACAGACGAGACGTGACTTGGCTCTGGGCGGACAGACGAGTTGTGACTTGGCTCTGGGCGGACAGACGAGGCGTGACTTGGCTCATTAGGATCAGCGCTGACTTGATTTGGTTCGTAAAGACCAGCTGTGAATTCGCTTGACTCAAGAATGACAGCTCTGATTTGGCTTCACTCAGGAACGACAGCTCTGACTTGGCTTGACTCAGGAATGACAGCTCTGACTCGGCTTGACTCAGAAACGACAGCTCTGACTTTGCTTGGCTCAGGAACCACAGCTGTGACTTGGCTTGACTTGGGAAGAGCGGCTCTGACTTGACTTGACACAGGAAACACAGCTTTGACTTGACTTGCATTAGGAAGAGCAGCTCTGACTTGACTTGACTCTGGGACAACAGCCGTAGCTTGACTTGACACTGGAACAGCAGCTGAAGCTTGACTTGACTTGGAAGCTTGACTGGACTCAGGAGACGCAGCTGCAACTTGACTTGAGTCAGGAGACGCTGCTGCAACTTGACTTGACTCAGGAGATGCAGCTGCAACGTGACTTAACTCAAGAAACACAGCTGTAACTTGACTTGTCTTGGGAAACGCAGCCGTCACTTGCCTTGACTCAGTAGACGCAGCTGCAACATGACTTGACTCAGGAAACACAGCTGCAACTTGACTTGACTCGGGAAATGACGCCGTCACTTGACTTGACTCAGTAATTGCAGCATTGTCCTTACGGCGCCTTTTCTTGTGAGCTGTGTGCGGCGTCCGAGTGCTGGCCATGGACGCGGTTCCGAGCTGAGGAGATGAATGGAGGTTTGAACTAGGGGGGTTTGTTTGCGATGGGGCAGGCGAGCCGAACCGTTTGCGCGGCATGCGGGGATTCCCGAGGTGTTGTTGACGTGGCGTGCTTCAGAGGGGGTTGGACGATTAGACGTGGCACTCTTCAACTTCAAAATCAGATCCGTTTAAATAAAGGACCACATTAATCAGTTCGATCAGGGAATAATCACAAACGGGAAGATTGCAACGAATTGTATTATCGTCCAACCCCATCTGAAAACAAAAACCTAAGATGGAAAGGGTGAGGACAGAAATGATACTGTGAGATGCAAATGACCATCTCAGTTTTATTGAAATGTCATAATAATGTCATATCTCTGATTAGCAGTATTTGGATTAGACATCTTTTCTAAAATTATGACCTTATGATTAAGGGAAGCGCGGAGGACTAAGAGCTAAGCTAAAGCTAACACCACAACGGCTCTCTTTACCCAGCATTTTCCTCGCCAATGTATGGTCGCTGGTGAGCAAAATGGATGAGATTCGACTCCGCATCAACCACAGCAAGAGACTCTGGAACAATGTCATGATTTTCACTGAAACATGGCTAAACAGCGATATATCAGACAATGCTATTGCCCTAGCTGAGCACCACACATTCCGGGCAGACAGAACAGCGGATGACTCCGGTAAGACCAGAGGTGGAGGATTGTGCATTTATGTTAACAAAGCTTGGTGCATGAACTCTGTTATTATTGGGAGACACTGCTCAGCTAACCTAGAGTTTCTCATGTTTAAGTGTAGACTGTTTTATCTGCCACGGGAGTTCACCTCCACCATTATAACTGCCGCTTACATTCCTCCCGACGCTGATGCCAAGCTTGCTATGAACGAACTTCATGCGGCCGTCAGCAAACAACAAAATGTTCACCCGGAGGCTGCTTTTATTGTTGTGGGAGATTTTAATCACTCTAACTTAAAGACAGTACTCCCCAAATTTCACCAGAACATTTTCTGTCACACCAGAGAAAACAAAACTTTAGATCATGTATACACAAACATGGCTGAAGCCTATATCGTGACCCAGGCATGCAACACTGCCTTCAGATCAGGTGATGCACAGGCCTACAGCACTTCCAGGGCTAATTTGAAGAGGGGCATCAAAAAGACCAAGCACTGCTACAAACTAAAGCTAGAGGAGCACTTTTCAAACTCTGACCCTCGACACATGTGGCAGGGCATCCAGGCCCTCAGCGACTACAAACCCAGTCAGTCCACCCCCACAGACACTAATGTCTTCTTTCTGAATGAGCTTAATGACTTTTATGCTCGCTTTGAAAGAGACAATAAAGAAACTGCCACCAAGATCGCCTCCTCAACCAACCACTCACCCATCTCATTTACCTTCTCTGAAGTCTACACTGCACTGAGCCAGATCAACGCGCGCAAGGCTGCTGGACCAGACGATATCCCTGGGCGCGTACTGAGGGCATGTGCGGAGCAGCTCGCTGGGGTATTCACAGACATTTTTAACATGTCCCTTGCCCAAGCAGCTGTACCAGCATGCTTTAAATCTACCTCAATTGTACCAGTGCCAAAACACTCTAGCCCAACGTGCCTGAATGACTACCGCCCTGTAGCACTCACACCCATCATTATGAAGTGCTTTGAGCAGTTGGTCCTGACACACCGAAAGGACTCTCTCCAACCCTCACTGGACCCACACCAGTTTGCCTACCGTGGCAATAGGAGCACAGACGATGCAGTCTCCATAGCGCTGCACTCTGTACTCACGCACCTGGACAATACAAACACCTATGCACGAATGCTGTTTGTTGACTTTAGCTCAGCATTCAATACTGTCTTACCCTCTAAGTTAATCACCAAACTCAGAGACCTGGACATTAACACCTCAATTTGCAACTGGATTATGGACTTTCTGACCAACAGACCTCAGCATGTTAGGTCAGGCCACATCTGCTCCACTACCATCACGCTCAATACTGGTGTACCTCAGGGCTGTGTGCTGAGCCCCTTCCTTTACTCCGTCTTCACCCACGACTGCAGGCCTGTGTATGGATCTAACACCATCATCGAGTTTGCAGACGATACTACGGTGATCGGTCTCATCAGCAACATCGATGAGACTGCCTACAGGGAGGAGATCAAACACCTGGCCACTTGGTGCACGGACAATAATCCGCTCCTTAACACCAATAAGACCAAGGAGCTCATTGTGGACTTCAGGAAGGGAAGAAGAGGCTCACATGAACCCATTCACATCAACGGGATGGCTGTTGAGCCTGTCTCATCCTTCAAGTTCCTGGGGACCCACATTTCGGAGGACCTATCCTGGACCACCAACACCTCTAGCCTGGTCAACAAGGCTCACCAGCGCCTTTTCTTCTTGAGAACACAGCTGTCCTTAGCCATCCTGGTGAACTTCTATCGCTGCACAATAGAAAGCATCCTAACCAACTGTGTCACAGTCTGGTATGGAAGCTGCTCTGTTGCTGAGCGTAAGGCACTGCAGCAGGTGGTGAAAACTGCCCAGCGCATCATAGGGACTCCACTTCCAGCCATTGAGGACATCCAGAAGAAACACTGTATGCGTGGAGCACGCAGTATTCTTAAAGATGACTCTCATCCCGCCCACAAACTGTTTTCTCTCCTTCAGGTGTCCCAGGTCAAGAACCAGCAGACTGAGGAACAGCTTCTTTCCCAGAGCTGTCTCCTTATTGAACTCTGCCCCCCACTGACACCTTAATTTACAAGTCAGTTACAAGTTCATTTACAAATAATTAGTTAATGATGAACTAATCATTTACAAAACATGACTATGTGTTTATAAATGATTAATAAGTGATATCTTGAAAAGCACAAAAATGCAATTATTCTAAAACTATTTTCTTTTTTAAATAAAAATAATTTGCTGTCAAGTGAATAAATGTGTAAACCCTTTCTCTTATCAGCACAGACTTGTGTTT
>NW_026129243.1:69710-82071 GCF_022985175.1 Labeo rohita
TGAAGAAACACAAATAGCCTAAGCCTTAGAGCTTCATCATGAAATGTGTTCTTATGTCTGTTAAAATTATGTGTTTTGCCAGCACCAGTAGCCTCATGGTTAACGTGTCAACATGTAGCGCAATGGTGGTGCGGATGACCCGAGTTCGAAATTGTCAGCTTTGATCAGTGGCACTTATTGCATGTTTTCAAATGAAAGTACTTCATACTTTATGCTTCATACATTATTTCTGAAACTTGTCTATCAGATGTCTGACAGTAGTAGTTAAAATGATCCTTAACATATACTTATAACTACAGAAGATTTATTTTACCAATACTTTCAACAGACACCTGACATACAAGTTAAGGTGTTAACAAAATTTCTTAAAGTGAAACAACGGATCTTCCTTGTGTGTTTTCTTTATGGTCACAGATGACATCTTTTTTTTTTTTTTTTTGTAGAATTTTGTAGCAATTAATGTATATAACAAATAAATGACAAACATCTTGGACAATTGAAAAGCTGTATGCAAATTCTCTACTTGCTCTTTGTACAAAAGAGGAGTATCTGCTTTGTGGATCAGTAAGAGTAATAAATCAGCGTTTACTTTAAACCATGATCTTCTCACTGGTCTTTTTATTATTTATAAAATATCCTGTTACTATTTCTGTGTGGGGAAACTGCTGCAAACCATTTGCGTAAATTAATCTAAACAGGTGAAAAAAAAAAAAAAAACACTGTCACACATAACGCTTTGACTGTAATATTGTCAGAAAAACAACAATTCTTAGGCTAATATATGATAATATCCATTAACACATTATGATTTATTAGTAACTGGGACTCGTGCCACAGTAAAAGGGTCTAGAGCAGTGGTTTTCAATCCTGGTCCTGGGGACTCACCGCTCTGCACATTTGTGATCTTGGAGCACAAAACCAACACTGTTAGAAATTACCATCATTTCACAATAATTAACAGTATTATTTTACAGTAACTTGTTGTAATTAAGTTTCCCTGTAATATCCCAATGAATACCTGTAAAAACTACAGTATCCTTGGATTTTACAGCATTTAACTCTTATTTTACAGTAAAATCTTGCAATCTAAAACCTGCTGTTATATCACAACAAGGTCTGTAATATCACAGCAACACAGTGAAAAAATTAAGGATTTCACAGCATTAAACAGTATTATTACAGTGAAATATTGTATTGAAATATGCCCTGGGAAGTCACATGACATAACCGAACTGTTTTAAACTGAAGGCGCCGTCGTGTCCCTCTTCTCTTCTGGGCTGAATGGAGAAGGTGAGCAGCATGCATGTTTGCAGCACTTACACCCATGCTATTTTAATATGATAATAATATTTACTTTCAAATGAACGTTTATCGCATGACACAGTTCACATTTTGTTAGCAAGTGCCCGGAATTGTTGAAAGTTCTCTCACAGCATTTGCTAATAGTAGTTAGTAATGACGACAGTTTCGCTAATAATTTTTCATGTCACTATCACCGTTTCGACAAATCTGGTGTTTGTAAAAAACATTGATGGGACAAACATTACTATTTTTGTAGATTAGCAGGGCTTTGCGGTTTAAAATAACATTCAAACGGTCCATTAAAAAAAAAAATCCAGGGATATCCCAGTTACAACATGACTGAGCTAGTGTTTATTGTCTGTATTTTTGTGTTATATGGTTAGGCCATTAGCCCATGTTTGATTTGAAGCTGAACTGGAGGATGCTGGTCAGTTAGCGGTGTTAAGTACTTTAATAACTTCTGCTGATTCAAACGGTCCATTAAAAAAGAATAAAGATAACCAGAGAGTATTTTGTATTTTTCTACAGGAGCTGGTGTTAAAAAAACGAATAACATGGATTGTTATGTAGCCCATGTTTGATTTGAAGCTGAACTGGAGGATGCTGGTCAGTTAGCATTTGTATAGCCCTTTGTATCTTAAGCAGATCACAAAGTGCTCATAACACATAATGTTGTATCTGTTCATTTCAGGTGACATGATGAAGCCCTCTGGATGGCTTTTATCCATCGAGGGACATGTCGTGATGGGCCCACACCCTTTCTTTTTACACGGAGTAGCTGCTTTCTTCAGCAGCTATTACGTCTTCAACCTTGAGTATCCTGCCGCTGGATCGTCGACGCTGGAGTTCATTCAAAGGTATTTTATAAAGATCACATTTAATCTTGTAATTCACATTATAGTACAGGCTTCCAACTCAATGATTGTCTTGAGGTTTAAAATGCTGACAAACGAGGTACCTGAGGTTAGCCTGGTGAGACCATCCTGATCTCGCGAACTCATTCAGTTTCGCTCTGCAGATCAGTCTGGGTTTCTACACATGTTATGCTGACAAATACCTGCCGGTCCAATCACAGCTATTTATTTTGTTTTGGGGCAGGCTATGTGATGATGATTTTGAAACGTCTATTGCGAAATGCAAATGTATTGAATGAAGTAGATGAAATTTTCTTTAAAAGCAGAACAAAATGCTCTCAGGCCCTTAATTGAAAAGGATGTTTGTCATACTTTCAACAGGGTTTGGTTTTAATTTATCAACTGGCCAATTGCGTGAAGACGCATTTCAGTGGCGGCGCCCGTTGATATGGGCTCAAATCAACCACTTTGCCTCAGGCAAACCTAACCTGAGGCACCTTGGCTAAAAATGGCTAAAAAAAAGTATGGTGAGAGTAAGATCTAACAAGTTTGGATTATAAATCTATTAGGGTTTGATGTGGGGAAAAAGCACAGCAAAAAGCACACCTTGATAAATGCTGTCTGCAATACATACTGTAAGTCTATTTAAAACTGAAACTATCTTTGCTTATTAACAGGTGCTTCCTGGGCATCAATCCTGAAAGAGGCTCAAAGACCAAGAAGCGGACAACAATGAACCCTCATGTGAGCACCCTTTTGAGGAAACTTATTGACTTTGAGTGGGCATCATAGTATTTTTTTTTTTTTTTATTTATTTTGCAGCGGTAGTTGTCAGGCTCAGTTTTGAGTAGCCTTGTTCTTTTTGTAATTTTTCAAGACAACTTTGCACTACAAGATTTTTACACAATGCTGTTGCGTGTGGACTCATTATAATGTTTGAGACTGAGAGGAGCGCCTGACCCCTTTACGACATTCCTTCATCGCTCTCTCCCTTGCTCTCTTATCTTGCCATGAAGGCCTCGTTCCCATCCTGTCCATTACTGTTATTGTGACACAGCTAGCTGAATAGTTGTGAGACAGGTAGTTGAATTGCAAGTTTGCACAATTTCTCTGTATTTTAAGATGGATTTATTACTGTTATTGTGACACAGGTAGTTGAATTGCAAGTTTGCACAATTTCTCTGCATTTTCAGTACGTGTACTGTAATGTACCTGTACATTGAAAAATATTTATTTTTTAATAAATATGCCATTGGGCTAACATTGACTTTACCTCAGAGTTGTTTGTTGGGGGGAGGGGGTTAATTGTACAATGATTGTAAATGGAAGCTTCATCTGCATTACTTTTACAGTAAGTTACTGGACAATTTTAGCATGACTTCCACAGTGTACATTGTAAATTCACAGTAAATTATTGTCAACTTGTACATTATTTTCACAGTACACACTGTAAAAGTACAGGGCCTTGTTGTAATGATGTACAGCAAAAGGTTGTAATTCCCCAGTAATGTACTGTAATATGACAGTAATTGCTTTGTCATTGAAGCTGTGAAGTTACAGTATACAGTTGTGCTTTTACAACAATGCATTGTAATATCACAGATATAAAATTACAGTAAATTGC
This sequence comes from Labeo rohita, assembly GCF_022985175.1. Lineage (NCBI taxonomy): Eukaryota > Metazoa > Chordata > Actinopteri > Cypriniformes > Cyprinidae > Labeo > Labeo rohita. The sequence continues at coordinate 73,491 of NW_026129243.1, forward strand.
TGTGAGTATATTTCACAGTATATTGCTGTAATCCTTACTGTGAAAGTCATGCAAAATTTATCCAATTATTTATTGTAAGCCTCAAGACTGAAGACACTGCTGTGTATTACTGTGCAAGAGAGTCACTGTGAATGAATTCAGTGTCAAAGCAATACAAAAACCACCACCTTTACTTTTGAGTTAATTTCTGCTCCATTTCCAAGAGGTGGTGCTTTTGTCAAGCAGTCTTAATGTTTGATGTTTCGAACATCACTGACTGAATGTTTGTTTTCTTGACTGGAAAAGGGTTGTCATTTGAATTTAATTTGTTCACTTAAAAACTATTGATGCAAATCTCCTTTCTAATATAAACTGGTGCATACAGACACAACCAAGAGCTCTTTAAGTCCTGTGATGGAAAGAGTCATTTACTTTAGATTATTGCTATTGTTTTTATCTACAGCACCCAGTGAGTATTAGTTAATCAAAGCGCCAATGTGTTTTCTTCTTAAGCTGCTAAAAGCTTTGTAATGTGTACAGATCTGAATATTGTAGAGGAGGATTAGTCAACACTGATGATAAAAATCAGTCAACTCTTGTTAAAATAATTTTGACATGGTCAGTAAATAATGTCATTTGCTAAATTAGGTTAAATTTAATTTACTACAGTCAGCTTTAGATTCTGTAAATGTTTTAGTGTAATAATTAATTTCTGCTACAGATATTCATTGTCAGACCTTCCATGTCCAGTTTTCAGCTCTTCTATTCCCAGTCAGTCCAGGGCAGGTTCATTCAAAAAACGAATTCATCATTCATATATATTGCAGATACTGGAAAATTCATATATAGTGTTTATAAAACAGTCAGTTCTGGTTCTTGAAAATCATCAAAAGTACTGATATGCAGACCATTTCACTGTGGTTTTTCACTGTGTCACACTACTTCTTGCCGTTGACAGAGCAAAAACAAAGTAAATGGCAATACTAAGTAACTCAGTTATTAGCTTGTTTACAGAACTGGTGTATACAAGTAAAATCAGACTGGAAGTCATGCTGTTTTTTCCCGAATATCAGCACAACTGTGATTGTGGCCTAGTAGGAAACACAGGTCAGCTTAAATATAACATTGTACCTAATATTTTATTGTTCTTTGTAATTTATTTGAAAAACAGGCAATGTGCATTTAATACATTAAACACTAAGTATTACACTTAATTTGTTTGCTGAATATGTTTAATCAAAATCATTGGTTGTGCTCATGTTGTTTCATTACCAAGAGCTGGCTATTGTATTATTGAAATTTTTGGTATATGCATATATTTGGCACTATTTTTAAGATTTATATAATTTTGTGTTGATAAATATTAGATTATGAGGTCTAGATTATACAACAGATGTATAAAGAGGTTTCTCAATTTTATACTACAAATTGCTATAAAATTGCAGTGTTTATAATGATAAAAAAGGCTACAAAATAAAAATCTGCATGCATCATGAACGACCAATAAAAATCTCTAAATAGGCCTTCATATCAAAACATCCAAGGTTTTTCTTTATATTAAGAATATTTTTATACCTTAGAGAAAAGTGACATGTCCACTCATTTCCTTATTTATTTATTTATTTATTTATTTTTTTTGTGCTTACAGACTTATGTTGTCCCTTTTTTCTAGAAATCAATTCCAGATATCAAATAAAATAGATTAAATGGCAAAAGCATGAATTTCTTACATCTTGGACAACAACATGACTATATGCAAATGTTCATCTGCTCCATGTACTAAAGTGAAGTGTGTCTGGGGGTCAGAAGGAGAAATTCACATCATCTTAAACCATGATCTTCTCATCAGCTCTACTACTGCTGACAGCAGCTGCATCCTGTGAGCTTCACTGATGCTTTATTTAAACTCGAAATAATCTTCATAACTGTTTTGAGACAAAAGTACTAATGACACATTGGTTTATTGTTATTTTCAGGTGGTGTTTTCTGTGTTGAGCTCACTCAACCTTCGTCTCTGGTTGTGAAACCTCAAGAATCATTCTCCATCTCCTGCAGGATTTCAGTATCAAGCTACTGCATTCACTGGATCCGTCAACCTGCTGGAAAAGCACTGGAATGGCTCGGATATCTTTGTAGTGGTGGTGGCACTAACATTAAAGACTCAGTGAAAAACAAGATCAGTTTCACTCAGGACACGTCCAAAAACACAGTGTTTCTACAGGGAAATAATTTCCAGACTGAGGACACAGCTGTGTATTACTGTGCAAGAGAGTCACAGTGACTAAACAAGCCACAGCTCTGTACAAAAACCTGAACACATGAATCAGATATACATACTACAATCCCTCATCACATATTTCTCAATCTATCTATCCATCCATCAAATAATGCTTTAAAAACATTAAAAACTTGATAATTTAACATTTATGCAACATGTTCTCATAAATTTCACAAATACAAACACATTTTTGATTTTTATCAAGGCCCAATATGTTTTTCATCACTTACATTTACCAAATTTTGTATCCATTTTTTTCTGTGCACAGGTAGAAAAAAGTAATGACAGATTGGAGGAGGAGTTCATGCAAAACTGTTACGTAAAAGTCCCATAAGTTGCATTGTGCAATAAGTGTGTTCACTGACTGTGGTTCTTGTAGATGAGCATTAATCAGCAATGACAACAATAATCAATTCACTCCTGTTATTACTATTTTTACATGGTTTGTAACTCATTCCTAAATAATATTAATATTGTATTAATGCATAAGTATTTTTAGCAAGCTCACTATTGGGTTTACTTTTTAATAGTTTTACATTTTGTTGTATTATATTTCTCTCTCTTCCACAGATATTCATTGTCAGACATTCACTCAGTCTCAAGATGTGGTAAAAAGACCAGGTGAATCTTTTCGTCTGGTCTGTACTGCCTCTGGATTTACATTCAGCAGCTACTGGGCAGCTGTGGTGAGACAGGCACCCGGTAAAGGACTGGAATGGGTTGCAACTATTGGCACATCCAGTTCTCAAATCTACTATTCCCAGTCAGTTCAGGGCAGGTTCACAGTGTCCAGAGCTGATTCCAGCAGTCAACTGTACCTACAGATGAACAGCCTCAAGACTGAAGACACTGCTGTGTATTACTGTGCAAGAGAGTCACAGTGAATGAGTTCAGTGTCAAAGCAATACAAAAACCACCACCTTTCCTGTTGACTTCACTTGTGCTGTTTCATTTCCAAGAGGTGGCGCTCTTGTCAAGCAGTTTCAAACTGACTCACTGACTGAATGTTTTCTTTATTGACAAACAATCCAATTTAAAAGTCTGAGGAAACACAAATAAGTCTTACAGTAATTCCATCACAAATTATATTCTAGTGTTTGCATGCTTGTGAAAAATAATTGTTTTTATTTTTGCCTGGATTTTTTTAAATATCTGTAAATTAACAGCTTTGATCAATGCAGTATGTGCCACGGTATACATTTAATATAAGAAGGAAAAAGTCCATGAGTACATCAAAATAAAAGAATAACGAGTTTTGTATAATTATAATATTTATTTATTTAAAAAAAATAATAATAATAAATTCTAGACTGAGGACACAGCTGTGTATAACTGTGCAACACTAGACAAGCCACAGCTCTGTAAAAAAAAAAAAAAAAAAAACCTGAACCCATGAATCAGATATACATACTACCATCCCTCATCACATAACTCTCAGTCCATCCATCAATCAATCAATAATGCTTTAAAAACATTTAAAACCCACAAAAATGTAACATTTATGCAACATGTTCTCATAAATTTCACAAATACAAATACATTTTTGATTACTTTATCAAGACCCAATATGTTTTTCATCACTGCACATTTACTAACTTTGGCATCTATTTTTTTTTATTCTCTGCACTGGTAGAAACAAGTAATGACAGATTGGAGGAGGAGTTCATGCAAAACTGTTATATATAATTCCACAAGTTGCATTGTGTCATAAGTGTGTTCACTGACTGTGGTTCTTGTAGAGGAGAAATTAATCAGCAATGACAACAATAATCAATTCACTCCTGTTATTAATATTTTTACATGGTTGTAACTCATTCCTAAATAATGTGAGGTGAGTCTTTTCGGCTGGTCTGTACTGCCTCTGGATATTCATTCAGCAGCTACTGGGCAGGTGTGGTGAGACAGGCACCCGGTAAAGGACTGGAATGGGTATCAACTATTGGCAGATCCAGTTCTCCAATCTACTATTCCCAGTCAGTTCAGGGCAGGTTCACAGTCCAGAGATGATTCCAGCAGTCAACTGTACCTACAGATGAACAGCCTCAAGACTGAAGACACTGCTGTGTATTACTGTGCAAGAGATTCACTGTGAATGAATTCAGTGTCAAAGCAATACAAAAACCACTAACTTTCCTGTTGACTTCATTTATGCTCCAGATGTGCTGTTCAATTTCCAAGAGGTGGCGCTCTTGTCAAGCAGTTTCAAACTGACTCACTGACTGAATGTTTTCTTGACTGACAAACACACATTGGACTTGGCAAAGTGGACTTGACTGACAACAGCCCAATTTTGAAAGTCTGAGGAAACATTTTACAATACGGATGCACAAATATGTATTAATTCATTCTTAACTGATGCACAGCTAATTATGAGTTAATATAACTCATGAAGAACTAAACTATTTATTAATAATTACTGCATCAGCAACAAATGAACATTCTATCCACAAGTTTCGTATGCCCCATGAGGCCTTGCGTCAAAAATGGGAGCGTCTTCTGGTTCGTAGTAAGCAAGCGGGACCTGACACTCATTAATTCAAGAGTTGACAGTGGTGATGGGCAAATAAAGCCTCTTGAAGCACTTACATTTTCCGCTGACTGTTTTGGGAAAAGATTCAAAACTTTGAGTGTGTCGAAAACGCGCGATCTGGTGGTTAGTAAAAAATAAAGCAGTCAAAAGCCTGTGAAAGAAACACCGGAGGAGGAAACATTCACCACACGTTCCAGAGATCGACTCATGTAACCTGAACAAATAAGTCTACAGTAGGTGCGTTTCCATTACAGATTGTGCAAAACTTTGGTGATATTTTATAAATGTCGATAAAAAAGTATTGCAAAATGACAACATTTCCATTAACCGATGTTATGCGACTAAAACGTAATTCCTCTCGCGATAAGTCATGGCAACGAATTTTGATGGGATTTATATGGATTATGGCTTTATTTAATCCACAGAGCCGTATATGTGTATCTTTACAGAAGCAGCGCAGAGAGCCGCTTCAGAAGCATGTGCGACGCTGCTGGTATAAACATAACATCAGCTCTGGTGACTGTGTCGGAGCCGAACACTCAAAGTGCTTGCTATTTATTTCCATACGAAACACATATTTATCATCCATTTTTACTTTAACGTGTATTTTAGTTTTTTTATAGAAATATGACAGCAATCACATATCTCACACAGAGATCGCACTGGCATAGTGTTTGGGAATATTCATGCATAATTTAAACAGAGAACCACCTGAACCAATGAGCTTTAAGTTGTGTCGTCAGTCAGTCGTTTCCCATCGTGCTTTCGGTCAGCGCAGTGGTTATAGAGCTACTGCGCCCGACTGCGCAATCCGACACAGCCGCCTCACCGTCGTGAGAGTTAGTAAAGTCATGGTAACCTCAACACTTACAACAGCAGCTGCATTTTTGCTGTGATATTTTATGTTAAAACACAGTAAACATGACACATACCATGTGTTTTACCACAGTAACTTTAGTTGTACTGTGATATTTGAAGCTAAAACACACAGTAAACATGACACTTACCATGTTTTACCACAGTAACTGCAGTTTCACTGTGAAAGTTTAAGTAAACGTTTTTGCCACAGTAACTGTAGTTTTGCTGTGGCAGTTTCAGTTAAAAAAACACAATAACCACAACATGTATTATGCTTTTACTGCAGTATCTTTAGTTTGACTGTGATATGTATAGTAATAGCACAATGATCACCAAACTTACTATGGTTTTACCACTGTAATGCTAGTTTTGATGTGCTTTTATGACAGATACCACAGTAATCACTACACTTACTATTCCATGCTTGTAATACCTTTATGTAAAACCCCCAAAAAAGGTATTTTATAACCTCTTACAGTTCATTCATATTAGTTTATAACTTAAATATTTTGCTCACAGATTATTATTAACATTCTCTGTATAATTCTATTTTCTTTCCCCCCCTTTTTTTTTTTTTTTAGCTGAGAAGACCTAAAGGAAGCAATCAGCCCAGTCTTGTTTGTGGAGAGGTCTTCATTTAGAAACAGAGAAGACAGAAAGCTGCGGAGGGAGACATTTGCATCTGTGTTAGTTGTACCCTTTTATCAAACATTCCTGCTGTTATAATTTGCACAGACAATTCACAACATCCTCTTCTTTCTCTCCTTTTCTTGAGCAGCATCACTTGGTCAAACTCCCTAATTTGGCTGATGAGATCATCTGTACAAAGTAAAATGGTTAAAATACTGCAAAAGACATTTCATTATGTAAGACTTAAAGTGTTACAAAGGCAAAAGTGCCATGTGTAGTTCTCAGAGACTGGAGTATTTGCCTCTAGAATTCATCTATTGCTGCAGTAAATGTCTCTTTTTCTTCTAGAATCTTTCTCCAAAGTTCATGACTCCTCCTGCTTCCATCTTAAAACACAAAGTCTATATATATATAACATGTTGTTTCTTAAATTTTTGCCCTGTCCAAATACCCATGCTTGCAGTTTTTGCACTTGACCCCTTGACTACTTATATGACATATTTCCTGTATTTGGCCCAAGTGTTAAAGTGAACATGAAAATCACAAGTGTGTGTTGAACTTTTCATTACCTGATGGGACACACATATAGTGTGGTAAAAATGCAAGTGTTTATGGAAATTTATTTTTAGTTTCAACTTTGCATTTTAAAATAAAATTCTAAATGTCTGTTTAGTAGTCCCTACTAAAGATGGAGGTGGAAATACTATGCTTTGGGGGATGTCAGGAGTGAGAGATCCTCTGGCTGAGAAAAAGCTACACCACATTGGTGCTGGATATCAACCACAAACTGTTTACAGACACAAGATCATGATGGGGAAATGGACGGAGAAGAGCAAGACACCAGTTTTGATGTGTCAAGTTTTGATAAATCATTATTTTCTCAAACAGTATCAAATGTCTTATATGTACCACATGATCTGTATCAAAGTTGACTGGAATGGATTGTGTGACTTTAAGGACATTTCATCACTCATTTGTGTGGCATCAGCTGCAGTGAACTGATTAATATATGATGTTAATGTATTTTTAATAATCCATTATTATTTTTCTTCAATCTAATTTGTCTTGATGCTACTTTATCAACTTTATGCTGTATGCTTCAATAAAATGAATATGGTGAATATTGTCCTGTAGAGGATCCGGGTTCAGCTTTGGCTGCTGTAACATGCACTGGATCAGACAACAAGCTGGAAAACCACTTGTGTGGATGGGACGTGTTTATGATGATGCCAGTGGCAATGACTACTCTGAATCCTTCAAAAGTCGAACTGAAATCACCAGAGATAATTCAAAGAGTATGGTGTATCTGAAACTACCAGGTCTGACAGCAGAAGACTCAGCCATGTATTTCTGTGCAAGAGAATCACAGTGACACAAAGGTCTTGTACAGTTGAACAAAAACCACACTGACTGTTTTATCACTTGTTACTAGAAGTCAACAGGTGGCAGCAGAGAATTACGATGAAGGACACAACAGTGTTTTATGATGCACAAAAATAAACAGTGATAAACCACAAGCAGTTCTACTTCAAAACATCATGAATAAAAAGTAAAAAAAAAAATCCTCATACTGTACATAGGAATATATAAGAGTGCATATGAATTGTATCATATTTCAAGAGATTTTTTTTGAGCATTTTTATCAGAATACAAGTTTGCAACATTATTAGAGGCCTTTAAACCTTCTGCTGCAGGTCCAACAGAAACATGCTTACTGAACTACTGCTATTGTTGCTGTCAAAAATTATTTTCAATGCAGTATATCAATTATATCAAACCCTCAAAAAGAATGAGAAAAGTTGGAGAAGAAAATGATGTAAAATCAATTCATGTCCAATTTCATGAAAAGTTCTAAACAAAACATGTCATAAAGTCTCTAATGAGAGCAATAAATGATATGAACCCTAATATTAATATTATTGTAGCATGTAGATTTGATTAGTAGCTCTGTATGATTATGTAAATGTCCTGTTGCATATTTAAACAGAAGACATGAGTCAGTTTATACATTCATCTGATCACTAGAGGGAGTGAAGAATCACTTCAGTTCATTCAAACTGTGCTGTGAAACAAACCATGATCTCTTCATCTTTACTGTTGCTTCTGGCAGTGATATCCTGTAAGTTTACTTTACTTTCTGTATTATTTATGTAATTTTGTTAGTAAAAGTCATGTTAACAATTTTTAAATGTCATGCTGTCTTATGAACTGGTATAATTTGATTTGATACAGGTATTGATTCATATGAACTCACTCAGCCTGAGTCTCTGACTGTCCGTCCTGATGCCACTCTCACTATCAACTGT
>NW_026129244.1:0-80869 GCF_022985175.1 Labeo rohita
AAAACAGAAACCAAAACACCATAACATGCCACTTCAAATTTTTTAACTGTCATCATTAACAAGATCAGAATTTAAAATTCTTACAGTTTTCTTCAGCCGATACATTTTCTTATTTGTGAATAAGCTTTCTGCCATGAACATTTTTGTTTTGTCAACAAACTGTTTAATGTCTGGAAAATATTCACAGACACGTACTCCTCTCTTATTCTTTGTTGCCCTGAGGAAGTGTTTAATATCCTCCACCTCATAACTGCGACTGGATAAATTCTTTTGAGAAAGACTGAAAGTTGAATCTGAAGATTCATTATCACTTTCCATCCTTCCTTTGCCATCATCATCATCGTCATCTACATTTGCCTTTTTCTGCTTAACGCTCTGAACTTCATTTGAATTCTTCCTTTTACCTGGAACTTTAAACTCAGCTTTATCCAATTCCAGATCAGCATCCTCACAAATTTCGAAACGTTGCCGCTTTATATTAACACCCTTACCCTTTGTCAAGACTGCCTCAGCAGCAGACTCACTGATTCTATCACCCACCACACCAGTAGTGATGGGAAGTTCGGATCATTTTACCGACTCGGTCCTTTGAGTCTCGTTCAGCAAAATGAACGAATCTTTTTTCGAGTCATTTCGTTCATTTCGTTCATTTTAGCAAAATATAATTAAAATGTTACGTTTTACCTCCCTAACACATCTACTGCTTACACAAACGTTGATCACACTACAAACAAAACAAAACTATAATGCTATAAGAAACAGAAAAGATTCATTCATTGTTTACCTGGGTCTTTAGTCTATGATTTGCTCACCTCGCCTCTTATCTGACAAGTTTTCGGGTTTGAGTTGTTCGTTCATCACGTGACAGCCCAATTAGCTAACCAACGCAGTCTGAGCCGGAAAGAGAATTGATTAGTTCATCTCTCGAGTCCTCGGGTTTGAGTCGTTCGTTCATCACGTGACATCCCCATAATGTTAACCTATGCAGCCTGAGCCGGAAAGAGAATTGATTAGTTCATCTTTTGAGTCTTCGGGTTTGAGTCGTTCGTTCATCATGTGACAGCCCTGTAATGTTAACCTATGCAGCCTGAGCCGGAAGGAGAATTGATTAGTTCATCTTTTGAGTCTTCGGGTTTGAGTCGTTCGTTCATCACGTGACATCCCCGTAATGTTAACCTATGCAGTCTGAGCCGGAAGGAGAATTGATTAGTTCATCTTTTGAGTCTTCGGGTTTGAGTCGTTCGTTCATCACGTGACAGCCCCATAAGGTGAACGAACGACTCTAAAACAGGTGAACTAATTCCAGTACAGAACCTAATAGGATGTTGCGCATGCGCGACTGAACGAATCACTCCCCGAGGCGACTCGTTCGTCCCGAGTCACATTAAAGATTCGTTCAAAATGAACGAATCGTTCAAGAACGACCCATCACTACACACCAGTAGCATCCAACTGACCTTCCTGCAAAACTACTCCTGATGCGCTGGCTTCAGAAACTGTGTTCTGAACCTCAGAAACACTAGGCCTACCATAATTCTCCACAACAATCAGATTTTTAACCTTCAAAGAAGAAGCATAAGAGGTCCTTGCTTTCAATTCTTTCCTCATCATCACTATTTAGATTAATCTGTCTCATGTCTTGCTCAGCATCTGATGAACGACCCTCCTTATTTCTTTCAGGGCAAGCTCGAATTAGATGCCCGAAAGCACCACAGTTAAAGCACTTCATCCTGTCAGTTGTGGCATAGAAAACATAATCAGAATTGTCTGTCTTAACATTAAGAGTCAAGTCAAGCTCATCACTATCTTTCAAGATCATGTAAGCAAATCTCCTGAAAGAAACCACGTGCTTTAACAGCGGCGAAGCAGTACCAATGGCAATTTTCTTAATCGGTGAAACCAACTTTCCATAACGAGACAAGCTCCTAACCAGCATATCATCAGGAACGAAGGGTGGAATATTAGACAATGTCACCTTTTTGAGGGCGTCAAAAGCGGAAGAACGGGCGTGAAAAGATTGTTTACAATAATTCCTTTCTCCACTAACTCGTTTGCCTTTTCTACCGAACTCAAAAAAACAACAACTGCGCTATTCATTTTGGACGCTGACAAAATATTGTCATGTCCGACGACCTCTCTCATTGCAAAGCAACAATCTTCAGTACTCACCGCGGACGCCACTTTAACACCGTGAGAGAGAGAGAGCGAGAGAGCGAGCGAGCGAGCGAGAGAGAGAGCTGCGGGGTCGGAGAAGAGAAAGAATGCGGCGGACGAGTGTAGACAAGCAACAAAAACTAAGTTAAACTAAAAATAACAAAATATGTTTTTTTTTATCAAATCATAGTCTATATATAAAATGAATGAATACGCGAAATAGATTTACCTTAAATAGCCTAATTAACAGATTAACAAAACGAAAGGAAAAGACATGAGTGACATGCTGCTAAGTTTGGTTTGTGTGGCGCAGCGCTCGTCGAAAGTTCACGGAAAGAAACACGAGATGACAGAAATAAAAGTAAACACGCTGCAATTTCGAATGATCTGTATGAACAAAAATGACTAAGTATTTTTTTTGTTGTTGTTTGTTTCCGCTGTTCGATCGCGCCGGCGCCTCACGCACACATACAGCATTGCAAACGTTGCAGCCTGTTCATTATCAGAATAAAATACAGTCAACAAACATATGCACTGATTAATTCAGTGGTTCTCAACCTTTTTTGGGCCAGCGCCCCCCTACCCATTATCCAGGTCCCTCACCACCCCCCCATAAAATAAATCGTAGTCTAATTGTCCTCACTGAATATTAAAGTAGAGTATAATTATTTTGTGTTTATAATGAGGACTGTTACTATATTTACAGTAATTCAAATGTATGGGGTCATTATGATTTTTATGAAATTACTTTATTTCAAGGATGCATTGAATTGATCAAAAAAGACAGTGAAGTACTTTTTTACAGTAAATTATTTTTAAAATTGTGTGTAATAACATTCATTTACAGAGTTTTTAAGCATGTTGGTGGTTTTCTTTGTTACAGCTTCAGTGTTGTTGAGATGCGGATATATTTTGTTGCCCCAAATTTAAAAAGACGAAATAAAAATGACATAGTGGATATTGTTATTTTGGTGAGTAAATACCACATTTACACATAAACCCTACTTTATTATATTTCATAGATTTTGTGAGAATATGTCAAAGTTTACTTAAAAAAACTAAGTACAACCCTAATTCTGGAAAAGTTGGGACATTTTGTAAAATGATAAAATCTGTGATTTGTTCATTCTATTTATCTTTTATTTAATTGACAAAAGTACAAAGAAAAGATTTCCAAAGTTTTCAATGACCAACTTAAATGTATTTTGTAAATATAAGCATATTTATTTAGAAAATATTTATTATTTATTTATTTGAAGTATGCAGCACACTCCAAAATTTTGGGACAGGGGCAAAATAAAAGTGAAAAGGTTATAGAATAACCAAATAAACTTTTGAAACACAGCAAGCAGGTGAATTGGTAATAGGTGAGGGTATCATGTTTGGGTATAAATGGAGCTTCTCAGACTTCGCAAGCAAAGCTGGATCATGGCTCAAAATTTGTTTATATTAACAAAATAAAATTAAGTTGGCCAGTGAAAACACTGGATTTTTTTCTTTGTACTTAAGTCAATTAAATAAAGGCTAAAGAGAACAAATGACATATTCTTGATTTTATGGCATTTCACAAAACACCCCAACTTTTAATTGGGGTTGTAGAAAGATGGGATGCTCCTCATTTCCAAAATAGTTACTATTTTAGTGCTGTCCTGATTTATATATTTGTTATAGTCAATTAAATTTCAAATCTTGCTTTTTTGTGAATGTGATGTGTCAGCTATAATAATAATAATAATAAATAAATGTTTCTTAAGCAACAATCAGCATCAGCATTTCTGAAAGATCACGTGACACTGAAAGCCGTAGTAATATACTGTAGCTTAGCATGAGAAGAAAACACATTTTAAAATATATTCAAATAAAAAAGCTTTTTTTTCAAATGGTAGATTTACTGTTTTTACTGTAGGCTGTTTTATAAAACAAACAAATGCAACCTTTTTTATGAACCCATTAACAAATCATACTGACCTTTTTTAATGGTAGTGTATATTATAGGCTATATTTTATTTATAATATATAGGCCCGTTTTGAAAGCAGGTATTTTAACCCCAAAAAACAGCCATACATAATTTTATTTATTTATTTTTTTAATGTCATTGAATGCCACATGACATTCATCACATTTTTGATTTATCATTTTAAATATCATTTATCATTAGAAGCAAAAAAGGAGCAAAAAAGCCAAGTGGATATAAATTAGGCTATATTTGTGAGCTCTGAATAAACTCTTTAGAAATAAGGCATTCAGACCACCGTGGCCAATCAGCAAACAAAAAGCTTTAATATTAATTTTTCTAAACAAGAAAAAACATATCTTGCTTTATCGTGTCTAAATGCTTGCTATTGTTTTGACGCAGCTAAAGTCAAGCAAAAGTACTGAAGTCGTTGCTAAGGAAATTATACACCGTCTAGTCTAGGAGAGGGAGTATTGGTGTAAACTAGAAACTAACAACACTACTACACTGGCCGCAAACAGCGCGACATGTTGTGTTAAAGCACATACATCCCGTTACAATCGCCAGCGCTACAGTAAAGGGATGCCGCGTTCTATTTCTGCCTGCGGGATTCCACGCGCTTGCGCTACCGACAAGTTGAGAAATGGATATATAAAGTGCACTTTGATGTATCCAGAGTAGAGACAGCGTTAGGGAGTGGCAGACAGTTTTCTTTTGCAAGTTTCAGCTCATACATCTTTGGTGTAAACTCGTCTTGATCAAACGCCCCCCAAGAACAGCTCAGCGCCCCCCGATGCTGTCCGAACGCCCCCGTTGAGAAACACTAGATTAATTAAAATATTGCGTACTGCGTAGTACAATCCGTGTCGTTCAGTCTGAGGTCAGGCCAAACGCATGTTTGCTAATGTGAGGATGTTTTTGCGCACATTAGATAAAAGCTTGGTTTACTAATAAATATTAGTTTAGCATTCAAATACATCGCGAATATGGACACATTTAATTGGGTTCGAGAGGTAGGCTGCTTTTAGTTTCGCTTTAAATTAGCCTAATTTGTCTTGGCTTGTTTAGCAACTTTATTTTTATTCTTGATTTGTTCCGAAAACCGTTCGAAGTAGTCTATAGGCTAGGTATTTATTGTGTAACATTTCGCTTTATTTACCGGCATTATTTATGTAATAATTCTGTGCTTATCTGTGTTTAACTAACTATAACGGTGTGGGGGGTCTATAAAGTCTGTAAGATTGTACATTTTACATGCTAGTCTATATTTTAATATTAAAAACAATATTAATGGTATAGTTATTCGTTAAAAATGTTTTATTTAATTTTATAAATTAGTCTAAAATGTTATAAATAAGTCCGGTACGGTGTACATTTTAGGACATCCTCAAACCTCAGTCATACAATGTAAAGGTGTCATGCCTCGGACTAAAAGGCTTTAGTCACTGCACAAAACGGCATCGTGCCTCAGACTCAAAGTCTTCAGGTCTCAGGAAATATGATGTCAGGTGTCGTACAATTAGGCATCGGGCGAAACGGTCTCAGGTTAAAAGGCATCAGGCAAAAAGACGTCGCGCGAAACGGACTCAGATTAAAAGGCATCAGACCAAAAGATATCAGGCGAAACGACCTCAGGTGGAGTGTGAGGTGTCGCGTTGCCCCGCCCCACGTGACGTCACACGCACGCGGTTCAGAACAAGCAAAGTGAGGATGGCAGAAGCAGGTAAGGCGCTCTTGATGTATTTTATCTTAACAGTTTTAATTAAATACTACACGAATGAAATTGTCTACAGAGGAGAACATGCATTTCACGAGTGAGCACGTTTAAAAATACATTTACCCATATTCTAACTAGCTAGCTTGTATGTTAGCAAAGGGTAGTAAAGTTACGTTATGAAAAATAACCATGGTTTTACTACAAATAAAACATGGTATCCACAGATTAACCATGATTTCGCTACACTAACCATAGTTAAACCATGTTTGTAGCAAAACGGTGGTTATACAAATGGTAATACAATACAAAAAACAAAATGTTTAAGAAAAAAAATATGCTTCACTTTTACTATAATAAAACCATGGTTAATTTTAGTAAGGGTACAGCAAATTCTTTCGAGCTATTAGATTGAAATCTTAGTCTAATTATAATTGACCTGTATTTGTTGCTAACAGTTGTTGAGTTAAATGATTTTGGTTCTAAATAATAGTTCTGTTAACTAATTTGTATTTGTTTGTTTGAGAAACATTGGCTTACATTATAAATATCTTGCTATGTGTGTTGATAGCTGTAATACTGTCACATACCAGTGGTTTACCAGTGCTTCTCAATTCCAGTCCTGGAGGACCCTGCTTTGCACATTTTGCATGTCTCCCTTATTTGACACACCTGATTGAGATCATCAGCTTATTCAGAGAGAGATCCATGAACTGAACTAACAAGCTGATGATCTCAATCAGGTGTGTTTAATAAGGGGAGACATGCAAAATGTGCAGAGCAGGGGGACCAGGACCAGGATTGAGAACTGTTGTGCTATACTACTGAATGAATGTTAAAACTTTCTACAGAATTAAAAAAAAAACTTCACGTTAACGTGCCTTAACTTATTTAGATGAAATGATAAAGTTGCTGTTTCACAATGGCTTCAAACAAAGAGAAATGTGCTCTTTTCTTGGCGCTTCTGGATACAAAATTAGGTAATCATGAAGCTTTACTGATGTTAAATATACAATATATTCATATACAAATAAAAACAAAATGTTTACAGTATCTTATGCTTTAATCTTGCAGTGAAAGGCACCTAAGAAGATTGCTAAAATCACTTGGTTTAAAATGGAGGAGTTTTGACAGGCCCCATTATGAAATTCGCCAAGCTGTTATGGTACAGTATATCATAAAGCAGTGTTCTGGATTCCTGCTCCTGGAAAGCCACTAACCTTCTGATTGCTGTTACAGTCATTTTCCAAAACATCTGCAGTCAGCTTCAACAAACTGCCTTAAGTTACCCCTATTATGTTAAGGATGTGTATTAACTAATCCAAGTGCATGCACAGCAGTGAATAAACAAACACACCCAGAACAGTGGGGAGCCATTTTTTGCTTGCACCTCAGTCATGGGTATTGAGAGTGAAAGAGAGCACTGTTCATTAAGAGAGCACTGTTCATTCACTCCCCCTCATCGACAATTCCTACCGGTGCTGAGACTCAAACCCACAATCCTCAGGTTACAAGTCTCATCTCTAACCATTATTCCACAACATTCCACATAAACTCATATACCTTGATTTGTTGATTCAGATGCATTTTAAGTTAGGGTGTCAAATCCTGTTCCCATTGAATTTGTATGTGTGTAAAATATTTATTGTGGTAATAATCCAGAATAATGTTTATTTAGAGTGAGCTGATGCACTGGTCACCTTGGCAAGGAATCCGTGCAATGCACAAACGGGTTCGTGATGTCAGAGGAATCCAGCCTTGCTACAGGTACGTATATTAACCCTATTTTTAAAGATGTGGTCAAGCTTTTTTTGTTTGTTTGTTTCTGGTTTGGTTTTGTTTTTCCCTCAAATACTTAATGTGTTCTGTCTGTTGTTTTCTAGGAATGATGTGGCTGTGATAATGAGAGAACTTGATGCCAGTGGTCTTCTTGGAAGATGTCCTGGGAAAAAAAGAATTGAACGTAGGAACTACTTTAGCCATGGACCAAATTACACTTGGCATATTGATGGTAAGTATTATTAAATATTAAGTAAATATGAATAATTAATGTTAATGTTAAAGGGATGATTAACCTGAACTCTCTTCCCCAAGTAATTTCAAAATCATATGATTTTCTTTCAGTGGACAACAAAAAGAGACATTTGTAAGGGTTAAGGGCCTTACAGCAGGGCAGGCCAGACTCTGTGCTGGAAGGCTGATGTCTTGCAGAGTTTAGCTCCAACCCCAGTTAGACACATCTGAACCAGCTAATTAAGCTCTTACTAGGCATACTAGATTAGAAACTTCCCAGCAGGTGTGTTGAGGCAAGTAAGAACTAAACTCTGCAGAACACTGGCCCTCCAGGACCGAGTTTAGGCCCCCTGCTTTATAGTATGAACATAATGCTCTTAATGAATTTAAACTCCAGCATAAGTCAATGTTTTTTTGCAAACTGAGGGTGTTGAAATTGAGACAGGTTTAGACAGCATGGGCTTTGACGCATCCAGTTAAAATCATTGAGTTAAACGCTGTAGTCTAACTGACAGGCTGGTAAAGGTAGAGATAGCACATTGTAGAGATTTACACCACTGTTCATCTTTATTATTTTAAAAAGAGCTTGGATGTTTTGCCTCTGGTAAATTTTTGTGTAATAGATGCTGAAGAAAATCATATAGATATCAAAAACAGAGTAAATAGTAAAGCATTAACTAGTTTTCTTATTGATGTTTTGATTAAAATACATTTATTGTGATGCATATTTTATCATTTGTTGTAGGAAATGACAAATTGAAATTCTTTGGAATCTGGGTACATCTTGGTATTGATGGGTATACAAACTGTACATTTAATGAAGTTCATTGCTTTGTAATTTTAGTTTCTGAGATGTCATCTAACTTTTCTGTTTATTTTTTTAAACATACTTGAAATGGTCTGAATAGATTTTCTCAGAAAATTATTTGGCTTAAGGCTGGCACCTTTAACAGACGACAAACCTTTGTTGCAAGGTACTATTTTGATGCCATTCAGGAACACAGTGGTACGTATATTTGATGTCTTACAATGGACATGGTAGGAAAGAGTTTCTCCTATCTGTACACAAGCAGTATTATTAAAAATCTTACTTGCATTTTATTATAGGTTGCCCACGATTCATAAGAGCAGACAGAGGAAAGGAAAATCTTCTTATCTGACAAATGCAAGTGGCATTTCACTATCGGGAGTCTGGTGATCAAGGACGAGATTCCTTCAGAGTGGGCACATCAGTACATAATCAGGCATGTGAGCATAAATGCTATTTTATATTATGCATGCAAAATATGTTTTTTAATAATAAGAAATAACATTTACTTTTTTAGCGAGCTGAATGCTTCAACAGTATGCTGAAGAAAACATGGATCAAAAAATGGCAGGTGACATTTGAGGTGAACTTTGTTTTTGTCTGTCAGTTGGAATGTATGGCACATGGTTATTGATGATAAATTAAAGACAATTTTTTGTAATTTATGTACTTTTCTAAAATATGTGGTTTTAGGCCATGATGGAATCTGGCATGCTCGATTTGGACAATCCTGTACACATGTAAGTTAAAACTTGTCAGCCCTCATGTATCTGCTCACATTTAATGAAAAAAAAATAATAATAATAATAAAAAAATAAATAAACAACACATGCTAACCTACAGAAATAGCCTGCAATATATACACCTTCCCCTTCTTGAGAGAGAGCTGAACATAGAGCAAAGACTGTGGAACACTCACGACATTTGCAAGCAAAGGAATGTTCCAGGTCCATTTGGGAAACCAGACCTTCTCTTTATTTCCCCACCCGAAAGGTATCTGTTTCATCCAAACTAAAATGGTTCAGAAAAAGCAGTAGACAATGTGAAAAAAAAATTTTTTTTTTCTTCCTGCAGGCTTTGCTGATATGCTCTGCAAAGTCAACAATGACCTCCTGAAGCATGCAGAACAGCTTGTTTGTGGAGTAGATGAGCCTTTGTTGGTGGCAAACGACGCATTCAGAACAATATCAGAGACTGTACTTCCAAATACAAACTTCCCATCGACACCAGAAGGGTCTTTGGCACCTTACCTCATGTTGGTGGAGAAATTCACCACAGTCCTTCAAACAAGAGGCATCTCCATTCCGTCCACATTTGCAGAGGCTAATGAAATATACCAGCTACTGGCCAATGAGGCAGGGACTTTGTAACTGTGTGTCCAAAAGTAATAAAAAAAATAATCCAAATAAAGAGTCCAAATGATTAAAGAATAGCTACAAATGAAGATGCAGAACATGTTTATTGATGTCAACGTGCATTGAAACAAATAGTAAAACCAACTGTTTCAAGCATAGATAGTCTGACATAATAACTAACAATTTACCACCATTGGTATTTGGAGTACAAACTGAAACTGTCCAGAAATGTTACACTGTCCATGTAACTAAGGAAAAGTCAAACAGATGTTCAGTATTCATGTTCCTCTTTAAATCTGGCCCCTCCACTGATTTTAGGGACAGCAGTGTTAATTTTGACAGCAAATTCTGATTTAGTCTTAGTCTTAGTCTTTGGAATAATACACCATTTAGTTTTAGTCCTATTTTAGTCATCTAAAATCTTTTAGTCTTAGTCTAGTTTAGTTCACTAAATATCATAAGAGTTTTAGTCTTAGTTTAGTCTTAAGTCTTTTAGTCTTAGTCTAGTTTTAGTAGACCAAATATTAGCAGATTTTTCTCCATAATTCATGTAACTGTAAGTATATTACAATATATGGAAGCATATAGAGCATACAGGCACATATCTAATTGTTGTAATAAAAACATTTATTTTATTAAATGTCAAAAACATGAGTCTTTTTCACAAAAATAACCATAAGACCTGCTCTCCCTGAAAAAGATATGCATTGTCCCTGAATTATATAAAACACATATGACATTCTTTCAAGATAAAGTACAGCATTATTGAAATAGATAACCAATGAACTTACTGTCTTCTACAGTCTTTGCAAAATCAAAAGCATAAAGAAATATAAAGTGCAATTCTCAAAAATAAAATATCTGGTTGTAATGCCACTGCACAAGGTATCTAAATACAAAAAATAAAAATCACTACTGTAAATGTTCATGTACCTCAAGAGAAGTTAAATAACTGCTAAGACACAATGCCTTGCTACTCTGTAAAATCAACAAGATTTTGAACAGAACAAATTACTGCAATTCTTAAATGTAGAACAAAAGATGTATTTGTTGCAATGCCACACAATGCCAAAGAAATAGTCCTTAAAGTTCAAGTAAATAAAAACCCCCCTCTGCTCTCTCAGCAGTGAAAATACAGGTAAATCACATTAAACTAAAAAAAAAACATACAACTATGTAAGCATCATTTTCTTCATTAGCGGTTACTGTCCTGTGTATACTGTATACTACTACTACAGGAAATGTTGCAATAGTGAATACAATATTTCTATTTGTTTCTGTTCATCTTAAGGAAAGCACTTCGCTCCAATGTGACCCTTCCTCTGTTGCGCCGTCCTCTTGTGCCCTCGGACCGCGTGCACAAAACGTTAGCGTGTTGCTAACAAGAAAAGTCAACTTAAATTAACCAAAGCTTTGTAACCAAGACTGTGCAACCAAGTATAATGTATAACTAAATATAATGTATAACAAACGTCCTCATAACTTGAAAACCACGGCTTTTGAAAATGGCTTTGCCAAGATCAACCTGCCCTCAAAAGATTCGCTCTGATTGGATTTCCCCACAAAAGGGTAGTTCTTATTGGATCTCTTCTCCATTCGTCCCGCCCCAACATTTTCCTCTCGTTTTTATTCGTTGACTAAAGTGTCAGTTAAATTTCATCATCATCTTCGTCATCATATCTGACTTTTAATTTAGTTTTTATTTAGTTTTCGTCTGTAAAAAATGTTCGTTGACGAATATTTTTCGTCATAGTCTTCGTCAACGAAATTAACACTGAGGGACAGCACCACAGATGAAGCTTCAGGTCTTGATGCTGCATTGTAGCACATCATTGTACCAATAAACGTTTAAGCATGTGGCGGCACTTTTTTGCACATTAGACTGGACAACTCTCTTTGGTTTTTTACTGTCCATGGCACTGATTTGGTGAAAATCTCCAGGTATGTTGCACCAAGAGACCAGATGTCAGAATTCCTGGATGCCTGTTCATATTCTATCACACACAGCCTTTTTTGAGAACTGGTCAATCTGTTTAGAATAAAAAAAAAAAAAAAAAAAGGTTTTAAAACATTGCATTTATACAGTTGTGGCCAAAATATTAGAACACTAGTATTTTCACTAGCTAAGAAATGGTTTAAAAGAAGTTATTTCTATCTTTGTCTGTCAGTGTCATGACAAAAAATTAGTTTAAAATACTTTTTGCCATTAATTGTAATAATCCAGTGAGTTTTTTTTTTTGTTTGCACAAGAAGTCTTGACAACAGGCAGTGCCCCACACAGAGATCTGATCTCATCATCATTCAGTCTGTCTGGAATGACATGAAACAAAATAAACTGAGACAGAAAAATTCAGAAAAACTGTGGCAACATCTCTAAAATGCTTCAAGAACCCTACCTGCAAAGCTACAGTACTGTTAAAAGATTTAGGCAGTTGTTTTAAAAATGCTGTAATATGAGGATGATGTCAAAAATAATGTCATAAATAGATTTTCTTTATCAATTATTTTCTATTCACTAAATTAAACCAACATTTGATGTGACCATCCTCTGCGTTTAAAGCAGCACACACTTGCACAGCAAAAGATTTGAAATAAATTACATCTTGGAAACCATTTTCTTCTGGTTTAAAATGTCTCAGTTTGTTCTGTTTCATGTTTCCAGACAGACTGGATGATGATGACCACCACTGTGTGTTCTCTGGCATGTACTCAGGTTAACTGTGCAAACAAAAATCTTTGGATTAAAACATTGGCTGGCAAAATAAATGTTTGAAATGGAACTGACATTTTTGAATGCAAAAGATGTAACTGACTTGAAAGCATTTAGCTGGTGAAAATACTAGTGTTCTAATAAAATTGGCATCACTGTTCAATGTTAACTAAAAACTTACCAAAACACACAAATATAAATGGATGACATTTTTTGAATGAATGTCTTAATGGCCAAAGAGTTTGAAGGAGACATATTTCACTGAAGAGTGAAATATGTCTCTTTCACTGAAGAGAGAAATACACAAAACTGCATAACCTTCACCACACAGAGACAATTTTGTTAAGGTTATGCTGTCTGCTTTGCAATGCTTTGGATCTCATGTATTGTTATGCGATGTATTTTGATTTGGCATTTATATTAAATGCACCCCTCCCCCCTTAAATATTAGGACAATTTTACACAAACGTTACATAAGAAATGTGAAATTGTTTGGGTTTTTTTTTTTTTTTTACCTTAACACAAGAATTGTCATTGTGTAGTGCATCATCCAGGGTTGTGCCATGTATATACTCATTGGCCAGCAGGAAGGCGTTGTCAGTGCGGGCTGCAGCCATGAGTCAAACAATATTGGGATGACTCAGTCGCCTATAAATTAAAATGAAATGTGACAGACATTTAGCCAACTGTCAAAACCCTATGCACAGCAAACCTGTTAAAAAAATGACAACAATAAAACTAGCACACAGTAGAATGCACTGTTGTTATTGCCAACTGTTCCATTCTTCCAAACTGTTAATATTAATATATGATTAAATTAAAATTTCTGTTTAATTATAAGACAGAATTAATGATGAGAATAAATCTTACAGTGAAACAAGAATCTCATGCTGGATGTCTTGGTCTGGAAGTCCTGCGGTACCATACAGAATCTTTTTTATGGCAGCAGGTGTGCCCTGAAAGTATCCTCTATATACTTTTCCAAATGCACCTTCACCCAGCAAGTTCTCTTCTTTGTAATGGATCAGGGACTCATCCACATATGGTAGGCGCGGAACATATACTATTTGTAATAAAAAATAATAATAATAATAATAAAAATAAATAAATAAAAAAATGCTCTCATTTCATGCATTTAAAAAATATATTATCCACTTTAATCTTAATTCACAAAAAAATATTGCAAACTTGTGTGCCTTGGTTGGCAATATTACTTACATGATGGTAATATGCTGACAACATTGGACGACACATAAAACACTTGATTTTGTGGATGTCCATCTTTGTCTTCAGATCCTATGCCTTCTTGGATAGGTTTTTCTGGAGTTCTGGAGTTCTGGAGGCGTGTACCCACTTGAATTTTGTTCTGAAAAATCAATCAAATCCCCTTAAAATTAATGTTCTGTCATGATTTACTTACCCTCATGCTGTGGCATATGGTATTATTTTTTCACTTAAAGCACAAAAGAGAAAAAAGTAACAATGTTTCAAAAAAATTCCACACATAGACAGTTCAAAGTCAAAACCTAGATATACACTCAATTTATGCATTATATTTAAAGTATTCTGGGTTCAGTTACACAAAGTGTGTGCAATTTAAAACTATTTGTGGTGTTAACAGGCACTAGTTTTTTTTGCACTACTACATTTTATGCATTGATAAACATTCATGTTTTTCCACCATTACACAACTTACTTAAAAAAGTAATCCCACATATAAACTATAAAATGATGTAAGTTTTGACCAAGAGTAACAGTTACAGTGCAACAGCTGACTGATTAAATTGATTAAATCATGAGCAATTTTTTTTCTTTTAAATCTCAAAGTCTTGACATTTATTGAAGCTTTGTTCATAGTCAAAAACATGTTGTTGATTATTGTTGTGTTGTAATGAAATAAGGACCAAAATTCATCTTGATTTACATTCTCTTCCACATTAAAACCTATCACTTGGCTTTTGGAAGTTGACAACCATGGTTACTGTAAGCTGTAATTCATATCAAATTTTAATTTTTGGTGAACTATCCCTTCAAGAATTTATCAGCACTAGTGGATCTCACTGCAACTGGTTCTGAATTTGGATCAGCACTTAATGTTTGTCTGAATGAATGTATGTATGCATGCATGTAACGTGATCTTTCTGAACCTGGAACTGGATCAGCGCTTTCTGATCTTCCAGCATGCAGACCTGAACCTAAGCCCCTCACTACACTTTGGTCTGTAGATCTTCCCAAAAATCTGGATCTCTTTGGTTGGAAATCCTATAAACAACAAATATACAATTACAAATATAAATTAGTAAACTGAAGTTACCATAGATGAGTCCACTTCATTTTTACCAGTTCCTTGGAAAAAAAAGGGAGTAATACATAAATGGAACACATACTAAACAATATAATTAATGAGCAGCTGTTATGTATCACAAAATAAACACTGCAGTCATCAAAACTTATGGTACATACCTGATATTGAGCTGCTTTCATCAAGGCAAATGACATCTGTAGCTACAACATATTAAGACAAGAGCAAGTTTGTAACACACACAACATGTAATTTAAACATTACAATACCCATTTCTCTGCATCCAATGTAAAACATTCGCTTCCAGAGGGTTGGGGTCTCTGCCACAGATCCAAATTCCTGATCAAACTGTTCCTTCGTCCACCTCGTCCCATCTGCCTGGCAGAGAGTAAACACACTCCCCTCTCTCTCTTTGTCTGACCAAAATGTCTCCTGGCCAAGTTTTAGGAGCTCATCATACCCCTCAGTGCCTGTGACAATTATCTGTGGTGGAGCCTCTTCAAGGTTTTTTTGATATCTGCCTGGTTTTTTGGAAGTTCTTGGTTTCCACTCCATGGGAGCCATTCACTCTCTCTCTCTATCCAATCACGCAGATGGATAAAAATAAAATAAGTAATGACCACAAACGAAGGGAAAATAGTGGTACTGATACATCACTTAAAATGTACTCAAGTAAAAGTACACCATTTTTAAACTACTCGAAAAAAAAGACTTAATTACTATAATGTGAGTTTTTGTAATTTGTTACTTTTTTTTAAAAAATGTTTTAAATCTTACCAGTTTGTTAGTTATCTTATAATCCATTACAGTGTACAAAACAATTGTCGCAAAATGGCAGCTGCTGCATTTGTATGAAACGAGAGTCCACAATGCCAGAATGACATAAATAATTGTACTCATAATATTAAATTGAGTTTTAATATTTTATTAGCCAGCCAAACACAAAACTTCCAAGAAGAAAAAATGTTTAATTTTTTTTTATTAATGTTTAATTAATTAATTACTACATCTTCAACAGTGTAATTAGATCACTGTACAAATTACTCTCTCCAAAAAGTATGTAATTAATTAGTACTAATCACTCTAAATCACTCTTATATAAACCTCGACAAGTTAATAATAGAAGGATAGACATTAAACGGTTAATTTAATTCTTTCCAATATATAAGGAAAGGAAAGGAAAGAAAAGGAAAGGACATGACGTGTGGCCAAGTATGGTGACCCATACTCGGAATTTGTGCTCTGCATTTAACCCATCCAAGTGCACACACAAAGTAGTGAGAAGTGAACAAACACGTGCACACACACACCGTGAACACACACCCGGAGCAGTGAGCAGCCATATTGCTATCGCTGCGGCGCCTGGGGAGCAGTTGGGGGATCGGTGCCTTGCTCAAGGGACTCACCTCAGTTATGGTATTGAGGGTGGAGAGAGCGCTGGTTATTCACTCCCACCACCTTCAATCCCTGCCGGACCTGGGACCTGGGACCTGGGACCTTTCGGTTACAAGCCAGACTCCCTAACCATTAGGCCACGGCTGCCCACTATAATGGATAACTACAAAGATTATTCTGGACACACTTTCGATTAGGGTCCAATCCTCACTATTAACTAACTATTAACTGTGACTTTTGTCTCAATATACTTCTAATTGAGGCTTATTTATACTTAGTAAAGTAGTTGTTAGGTTTAATAATTGGTTAGGATTGAGGATTTAGAATAAGGTCTTGCAGAATAAGACATTAATATGCTTTTTAAATAATAATAAACAGCCAATATTACAGTAATATTAATTCAAATGACCAACTAGTTAACAGTAAGAATTGGACACTAAAGTGTTACCAATATTCTTATTACCTCACCAAAGTATTTAAAGTTAGAAGGGTACATAAAAAGCATGCATTTTAAGGTTAATCTTTAAGTGTTGATGTTATATCCACTACAATATTGTTACGGATCTGGTCGGTGAGCTGCGGACCGCTCACCACCAGATGTCACTCTCACTCCATTCACACACTCAGACTGTTGCTTTATACCCCGGACTACATTATCCATCAGCCACTGCTCCCACCACCTGCGCCAATCAGAGACAGTATTTAAGCCCCGGTCTTCCCGTCACTCTTCGCTGAGTAGTGAACTGTTCATACATTCATACAAAGCGTTTTCTCCTTGCTATACCGTGTCTAGTTCCCTTTCGAGGAACTCGAACTGCGTCCTCTAGGGGGCGCTAGGGGGGAACGCCGTCAGCGTGACCCGTGTCTGAAGTCTACATACAAAACAACAACACAGTTGGCCGGCGACAGCCTATGACGTCACTGCCGGCGCGTCACTACTGGTGCGACCACAGTATAAAAAGGACACCGGTAGAGCAGGACGGCCTCTTCTTCGTCTTCATTGACTCTTTGTCTGGAGTGTGCAGCAAAACGGTAAGACCTTTTTCTTGGAGAAAATATGGCTAGCACTAGTAAGGCGTTTAGAAAGTGCGTGGATCCGTGTCTTCGTTATTTGACACCCGATGACACGCACGATCTTTGCGTCTTTTGTTTGGGCGAGGAGCATGCACGCGACGTCCTCGAGGGGGCAGTCTGCGTGCACTGTGAGCTTTTTCCCATGAGAAAGCTCCGTTCTCGTCTGTCTCTCTTCTCGAGGAAGAGGGACAGCCACCTGTTCCCCGCGGCTCAGGACCCTCCGCTGCCGAGGCACGGAGAAAAATGAGCTCGTGGGGATCCCAGGTGGACCTCGCTGACGAGCTAAAAAAGGGACTTTCCCTTTCACGCGCGTCAGTCGCGGGCGAGGACGAGCTGCTGGCTGCCGATGATGTTGTTTCTCTCACATCATCCGATCCAGCAGCTAGTGCTCTGTTGGGTCCTTCCCAAGAAGAGCAGGACATGTTGGAAGGTGAAGAAGCTGAGGCTGAACCATTTCTAATCTCCTGCCCTGCATACGAGGAGCTGCTGGAGGTTATGGATCGTGCCACGGTAAGGCTTGACTTGCCGTGGAAGCGAGCCAGAGAGGTGGCGCCTCGGGGTCGTCTCGATGAGCGCTATCTTTCTGATCATAACCTCCCAGCCCAGGTGAGCCTTCCATTCCTTCCCGATCTGCATACGGAGATCGAGAAGGTATGGAAGAGGCCGTTTTCCTCACGCATCCATAATTTTCCGCACTCTAATTATGCGAATATTGAGGGGATGCGTGAGCACGGCTATCAGAGGATGCCACCTGTAGAAGAGACGCTGGCCAGCTATCTCTCTATAGGTAAGGCATCTTCCCTAAAGACTCCCTCCCTGCCATCCATTCCCCTTCAAGTAACATCTCGTTTGAATGGCAGGGCGTATGCAGCAGCAGGTCAGGCTGTGGGTGCGTTGCACACTATGGCGGTGCTTCAAGCCTACCAGGCTGACTTGCTGAAAGATCTGGATAAGGGTCAGGGTCTTTCCCCGGACGAGGTTGCTGAGCTGCGCCGCACCACAGATCTCGCTCTCCGTGCCACCAAGCAGGCCGCCACTGCCATGGGCAGGTCTATGGGGGCCATGGTGGTAACGGAGAGACATCTGTGGGTGAACTTGGCTGACCTCGGGAAGAAAGAGAGGGGCTTTCTTCTCGACGCACCAGTCTTGCCTTCCGAACTTTTTGGTACCTCCGTTGAGACGGTGGTTGAGAAGTTCATGGAGGCGAGAGCGCGCTCAGCGGCCTTCAAAACCTTCATTCCATGAAGGTCCAGATCTGAGCCCGAACAGTATGGGGGTCCTGGCCCGTCTCGTTCCGAGGGACGAAGACAGGCCCAGAAGACTAGTGTGGCCACTCGCGCCCCTCCCCCACCTGCGGGTGGTTCCGGGACGAAGCGTGGGTCTAGAGGAGGTAGACAGGACCTAAGGGAAGTGATCCAGACGAGACAGCGTGCTCGCCGGGGTCAGAGTAGAAGATAGCTTCTGCTTATCTTCCTTTGGGGGCTCCTGTCTCCCTCCTCTTAATTCCCCCTAATATTAGTCTCTCCACCTGACTGAGGTTTTGTGGTACTTTTTCCTGCGCACCCCCGCCGGACCTATGATGTTTTAGGTTGACTTTTTTGTGTTAAAAAGCAACCTTTACTGATATGTCACTGACAGCCGTCACTTTATCCCAGGGGCGACTCCCTTAAGGCCTAGGGAGTTGGTACTTAGTGCCTGTCTCTCCGGAAGTCAGGCACTCCCCTCAGCATGGCAGCGTGGGTATACCGTTCCCCCTAGCGCCCCCTAGAGGACGCAGTTCGATTTCCTCGAAAGGGAACGTCTCAGGTTACGTATGTAACCCTGGTTCCCTGAGAAGGGAACGAGACACTGCGTCCTCTAGGCTGGGGGCCATGCTTCAGGATGTGAGCTTCAGACGAAGAAGCGGCCGTCCTGCTCTACCGGTGTCCTTTTTATACTGTGGTCGCACCGGTAGTGACGCGCTGGCAGCGACAAGTCGCACCGGCAGTGACGTCATAGGCTGTCGCCGGCCAACTGTGTTGTTGTTTTGTATGTAGACTTCAGACACGGGTCACGCTGACGGCGTTCCCCCTAGCGCCCCCTAGAGGACGCAGTGTCTCGTTCCCTTCTCAGGGAACCAGGGTTACATACATAACCTGAGACGTTTTCTTGTTTTTGTACTCTCGCCTGTCTGACCACTCTCCTGCCTCGCCCCCTGGATTACGTTCGCCACTGTCTGACCCTCGCCTGCTTTATGGACTATTCTTCCCCTTGCTGTCTAAATTCCTGTCTGCCGTTGTTTGACCCTGCCTGCCTGACCATGTCAATGTCTCGTCCAATCAATAAAAGTTTGCAAATGGATCCGCTCACATCTCGCCTCGCTCCCTCTGTTACAAATATACTACTGTATTGTATATAAATGTTTTACAGACCATACACAGTAAGTTCAATTACTGCACATAAGAAATAACTGTAAATAAGTTACAGAAAAATATAAGAGTAATGCCTTACTTTACTTTTTTAAGGGAAAAGTCATAGTAACTAGTTACACCCAACACTGGGCAGGATATTCTGGACTATTTTTAGAAGGAATTGCAAATTGCATTTTCAAATAAAATAAAATAATTTGGTTTAAAAAACATTTTTTGTTATTCTGTCACTCAGTTTATGATACATCATTCCATTGCACAATTGCAGACAGAGAAGAAAAGCTGTTGAATTAACAAACAGTGCCAGATGTGTCTGATTTCAGCAGATGTTTCAGATCTTCTGATTAAGTATATATTTTAAAAGTTGATGGGAGCCAGTCTGATGGGAACAGTATCCAAAGAATATTAACCTGAAGAGCTTCACTATTGTAGCTGCTTTACTGAAGTAAATCAAAATGGTCAAAATAAAGATTAATTAATAAATTAATCAAGATCAGGTCAAGATCATATGTTTGGATATCGACCCTGCCTGTATTAACCACGATCTGTTTGAATAAAGCCTGCACTTGGATTTTACACGCTTCCTACGAGTCCTGCCTGTTACACAAACATAGAGTTCCAAAATGTCACATAATGTTACCCAGCTTATTGAATACAGTTTGCAAAAATTGACAAGTAAAATCTATGATGCAGTCAACCATATATTTGAAATGTCCTAACAAATTGCAGTTAAAGTTATGATTGAATAGGTATGCATGGTTTTATTCAGGAAATATAGTTTATAAGTAAAACTTTTGATATTTAGTAACAGCACCCAGTAGTGGTAATTTTCTTCGGCCCACTTTTTTAAAATACACATTAGGGTAAATTAGTTGCAGTTTTTTCCACAGCGGAAATGTTCCTTTTTATGTACAAAAAAAGAAATACATCACAATATAAAGCTGTCCCCATGCTTTTCTGGTGTGAACCTCACCTTTATTACATGGTAAGCAGTTTTTCTTAACACTCACATATAGTAATGTGTAACTAACTATCCTTGATTACTAAACTTTTCTTTTCTTTTCTTTCAGTGACGAGTATGTGGCAGTGCAGGACGTGTGTTGCAAAGGAGAGTTGTAGGTACAAATTACTTAGGCATTATAAACTAAACCATTGCTTTGGAAGCGGTAATCATTGTGTTTGTGTATATAAAGGAGAAGTCCACATCCAGAACAAAGATTTACATATAATGTACTCACCCCCTTGTCATCTGAGATGTTCATGTATTTCCTTCTTCAATTCTTCTGTAAAGAAATTATGTTTTTTGAGGGAAACATTTCAAGGTTTTTTTTGCATTTAATGGACTGGTATTGTGCCCCAATTTAGAGCGACACAAGACGAGCGTTTGACATTAAAAAGTATTATTTTTATGAAAATAACTTATCTTTTCGCTAGATAAGACCCTTCTTCCTCGGCTGGGATATTTTACAACCCCATTTGGGATCGTTTGAAGCTGCATTTAAACTGCATTTTGGAAGTTCAAACTCAGGGCACCATAGCAGTCCACTATATGGAAAAAAATCCTAAAATGTTTTCCTCAAAAAACAATTTTTTTACGACTGAAGAAGAAAGACATAAACATCTTGCATGACAAGGGGTGAGTACGTTATCTCTCAATTTCTGTTCTGGAAGCGGACTTCTCTTTTAAATTGTCCATGCACAGTTATGACATGGGCAGGTGTTAAAACCCATGTGTATAGATTTCACCCGTTACATTCTAACCACACAGCAACACATTCAGGACTCTTAAGCTGTGCTGCCACTGAAGTTTGAGTTAATCTTGTCCCCACCCTGCAGGATGAGACTATACATACCAGAAGAGCCTGTGTCATTAAGTCTCTGTAGACCTACTTGAATGAAGACCCTGAAAAACTAGTGAAGGCATATTTGGTGAGTTGGTGGAAAAAAGTTTCAAAAGCCCATATATTCTGTACTGGGCCGTGTTTTCCCTATTTACTACAACAAAAATGTGACATGAGAGAACACTTAACTCAAATAACTTAGCTGGACAAACTGTTCATTTATCAGAAACTGATGGTACACCATGACAAAGTTCTTATGTGAACTGTTTGATGCACTAAACCAGTTAATTTTTTATTCATATCAGTTGACCTCTCTTGGCGCCTAATTTAAAAATTTAATTTGATCTAAAAGGCAAAAGAGACATGCTACAAAAAAAATAAATATATAAATACATACATTGTCAGACCGTTGTGTGCCATTTGGACTGTTTTTGAGTGTTTTCCCAGTGTTACCCATATTTGGTCTTCCTGTTCCTGTCCTTGTTAATGTCCTCATTGTTGAACTTTCACCTGTCTTGTAGTCTATTGGTTTATTCTGTGTATATTAGTTTGGTTGTTCCCCTGTGTCCTTGTCGGTGATTGTATTGTTACTTTGTTCCTTCGTCGTGGTTGCTGGTTCCCTGCTGTTTTCCCTTTTTGTTTATTGTTCACTTTGGATTACATTTAATAAACTGCACTATTGGATCTCCGCTGTCCTCCTGCGTTATTCCCCGCACACGACGACACAACCGTGACATACATAAACGGCATCAGAAAACTGTACTTGCATGCTTTTGTTTTATTGCAGTGCATTATATTCTACGATGGTTCTAATGTTTTAGCCACCTCATTAATTTTAAATATGGTAGCCAAATAAATTATAACAATCTTATAATATAATACACTGTGTAGTGAAATTTTGCTTTCGCCAACCTAGGGAGGCGAAATAGTGTAGTGATGGGTACACACGTCACAGATGACGTTATGATTCTTGGATCACGTGTCAATCAATGTGTGACAACAACAATGCAATGATGCAATTATTAACCTGAAATACACTGTAATTTTCACACCCAAATTTTAAACAATGTGTATGTACCTCCTAATTTAAAGTTAGCAAAAGTTGTTGCATGTGGTTTAGCTCACAATTCAAGGAATTTTCTTATCTCTTTGTTGTGTGCTTTAGTGTATGCTCATCGAGGATGTGTATGCTCCTAATGGACTATTTGGTGACAGTTGAAATTATCAGAGTGACTTTTTATTCACTCCATACATAAATATCACAACAGCAGCAGCAAAGACACAATAGAAGTCCATATCTGTACAAGAGGGATGGTTAATTGTATGTTTGGAGTATGGAACAATGATTCCAGTGTTTATTAAATAAGTTTCGAGCAAAGAAAATGCTCCAAGGTCATCATTGCTACAACCGTGCTTTAAAACTACGTTAAGCAGCATTACTGTCCTGATCCTCCAATAGTAGGTCAGAATCAAGCAGGCAAGCGGGAAATGACCAACAAGAACTTTTACAGCGTATCCCTTCACATTGCAGCACTTTTGCTAGACGAGATAATCCTGCAGTCAATGAAATTGTTTGCTTAACATTTAAATAGACTGGTTCAGTGTTCGCTGTAGGGTAGGGCTGCAGCATGTGATCAGGATTTTTGTATGCCTATTCATGCAGTGGCAGCATATCTTACTTGCTCACAGCAGCATGTCTGTCTATCCTTTGGCGGTAGCTCTAGGACATCAGCAGCATAGAAAATCCAATCCGCCAAGACCAAAAACATTAACATTGACAGTCATTAACATGTTAAAATTATTTCCAGTCATGATTGAAATGTACGTTTACATTTAGTTAATATTACTTTCATGCTTTTTTCCTGTCCATGCAGAATAAGTAGATTGGAAGTAAAATTTCATCATCTCAAAACAGCATTCTGATACAATCTGATAATTTGTGATAACATATTCAATTCATTTAGTATAACACAAATGAGTTTTAGCTTTTCATTCTCTTACGTTTATTTATTTATTTTTTTTTGCATTTGACAAGCTGTTAGAAATAAAATGTATCATACATCAATCATACATTGAAGATAAAGAACTTTTAAAGTATTGTTAAGTGTCAAAAATGCATACAGAGCATTTTACAATAAAATCAGAATTTGTGTTTATAGGTATAGTAATTATAGATAGAGAGTTGTAATTAAGTACATTGCATTAACTTATTAAAAATGAAGACTTTTTTTTATTTCCTGTGCATTTTTTCCTGAAAGTAATTCTTTACATCATTGGACAGGACTCTTGAAACATATGTTTCTTGTTACGGGTTTCAGGTACATATCTTTCCACTTCATCTGGAAGCACTTCTCCTGTGGGAACCTTACTGAGGATCTCTGCTTTCTTTCTGACTTCCATTAAAGACTGAATGCGATCCTGAAATCCAGGCTTGGCTTCTTGTTTCTCAGACTCAATCATCAGATCAATGTAGTCAGGGGTGGAAAGAGGATTGGGCTTGAGAGCAATTTCCTGCAGCCGCTCCAAGGACTTTTGAGATTTTTCAATTAATTTGGCCACTCTTTGCTGGACAGCCATAAGCCCCGTTTCAAGCTCTTCAAAGATCTTTTCTTTTGATATCACCTTTCCATGTGCAGCCTCAAATCGCTTTTTTAAATTCTGATAAGTTCCCTTTTTTTTTTCTGTGACATAATCCCATTTGTATTTTTGATTGGAGTGCACATTCCAAGCACAATTTCCTTTACAGACTGTACACTTTCCGTCTTTCATGGCCCAGCAGTATTTTTTATCTTTGTCACTTGCATAAATACATGTATTATGACACGTGAAGTAACAAATCTGGCAGTTGGTCAAAAAGTAGCCTGTTTTGTTTTCAATCTTTTTTACGACAGTTACTTCTAGCTCATATTCAAAATCTTTGTTTGCATCCATTTCAGCCTTGTGTTGCTCCAGAGCAGCTCTTGTCTTCTTGATTTCATCCAGGTTTGTTAAACCAGTTTTGATTTGGGGCTGGAGGCCTTCCACAAGCACTTCTAGCTGTCGCCGCTCTTTTAGGACCTCCTGTGTGTCAAAAACAAGCTTTTGGTTTCCATCTCACTAATGGATTTGAAGAATCTTCTCATGCTAGAATTTCCCAACTTCCAGAACATTTGGTCAAAGTTTTCAAAGTCAGACTCCTCATCCTCTGCAGTTTTATTATGCCTAGCAAACACAGCAGAGTTGTTGAACTTGAAGTGATGTGGGTCTCCAGACTCATTTGTAGAACATGGGACCTTAGAGACTTTGATGGCCTCAAGAACAGGAGGTTTTTTCCCATCTGCAAAGGTGACCATCATAAGGATATTTTTAGCAATATCCTTCCCAAATATGGAAAGAATGGAGTCAAAGATGTACTTCTGTGTGTGTGTCAGACGGGGAAGTGAAGCCTGTACTACAAAACACACGGCATCAATGTGGTCAATCCCTCCATGAGCAGAAAAAAACTCCTGAATCTGTGTTGTGATTTTCTGGTCATGTGAAATTCCTCTGGTATCGCCAAAGCCTGGTGTGTCCACAATGGTCAGAGTATATGGAACCTCGAAACCATCCATGTGATTGATCTGATATGCTGTGATCTGTGATGTCTGACTTTCAGCCTGGGATTTCTGCTTTCCTTCATCTATTAGCACAAACCGAAAATCATCTTCCCATTGCACTCCCAGAATATAGTTGATCATGCTGTTAATTAGAGTGGTTTTTCCTGCACCTGTGGCTCCAATCATCATAATGGTCTTGTTGTCCTTTGGGACGTTTTCGCCAAATGTACTTCTTCTGCAGAATCCATCACTGTTCTGCCATGTTTCATCCAGCTTGAGTTTAAACATGGGTAGGTTTTCATTGCTTCCTTTGTCTATTTTACTGCTCCAGCTGTTCTTTATAATATGTGCAACACTGACATTCTTTTCATTGCTGTGAAACATTTCCATTGTTTTGCTGCTTGTGTTTCCTCTTGATGTTTTTTGTTTTTTTTTGCTAACAGTAGATTCGCAGAGTCTAAGCGCCTTTTTCTGACCCCTTTCCATCTCTGCTGGAAAAAGAAATAATTGTTTGTACTTCCATATAAAAACAGTTTAGAATGGAGATGAGTACAACCCTGTGCAACATCACTAAAATGTAAATAATTAATTAACCATTAAGTATTCATTAGTCACACTGTGTAAGGCTGTACCTATACAAATCTTTTTTGTAAACAGCTTTTTTTTGGCTACTACACTCAAAATGTTCCATTCTATTTGATATTTTTTAATCTTTTTTTCTCAAAGCTACAAGACATTGTAATTAAACTCATGTCAGACATTTTCAATCTAAAAATAAACACATTCACAATAAATTATCAAAGTTTTGATCATTTGAAACCACAACAAATTCCTTGTGTTTGCACACACTTGGTGAATAAAGCTAGTTCTGATTCATATTCTAAAGCTAATTCTGATAATCGAAATATCTATATATGATCTTACAAAGAGGAAAATTCAAAACAAACAAATCATTCTTAGGAAACTAATGGGTAAAGACTTGAAACCAGAATAGCCCAGAATATGAATGCAACATGTTAAGTAGCACATTAAGAATTTTATCCCCAATAGAAAAGTTATATATACAAAAGGTTGAATGCTTAAAATACACTATGTACAGGAAAGCAGATGAACCTGGCATAATATGAACGCAATGTGCTGAACTTCACATTATTGAGACTTTGTGCAATGCATTCTGCATATTCTGGCCATATCTGCTTGCCTATTTTCACCCATTAAGTCATGTTAAGCATTTTCTATGGGGGAAGAAATTAGAAATTTAGTGCAACTGTAGCGCATGTTTAGAATATACAATTTAAAACAACTCCAGCTGATATACAGTACATGTCAACCAATGTCATATGAATCATATGTAACCTGATGTTGTCTTGATTATGATATGATGCTTTGTGTAAATGTATTAATCAAGGTTTAAAGGGGTTGTTTGGGTGCATGGGTTTGAACTTAAATGTGTGTTGGCAGTGTGTGTACACAACCACCTTATAATAAAAATTAAAAGCTGTTCACAGATTCTTGGCAAAATAAGGTAGCTGTGCGCAGGCCCCTTCTACCACTAAATAATCTGTAGTGTTAAAGGAGAAGTTCACTTCCAAAACAAAGATTCACATATAATGTACTCACCCCCTTGTCATCCAAGATGTTCATGTCTTTCTTTCTTCAGTCGTAAAGAAATTGTTTTTTGAGGAAAACTTTTCTGCATTTTTCTCCATATAATGGACTGATATAGTGCCCGATTTTGAACTTCCAAAATGCAGTTTAAATGCAGCTTCAAATGATCCCAAATGCGGTTGTAAACGATCCCAGCCGAGGAAGGATTTTATCTAGTGAACCTGTTATTTTCATTAAAAAATACAATTTAAATACTTTTTAATCTCAAACGCTCATCTTGCCTTCCTCTGCCTGAGCTCTGTGTATTCTGACTCAAGACAGTTAGGGTATGTCAAAAAACTCCAATCGTATTTTCTCCCTCAACTTCAAAAATCATTTTAAAATCATCCTACATCGCTGCAGAAGTACTGACCCAGTCTTTGCAAAGTGAACATGCAAAGAAGATCAAACACCCTTAACAGCGATATAGGATGATTTTGAGCATGAGATGGGAGTTTTTCAACATACCCTAACTGTCATGAACCGGAACAGTCCAGGCAGAGTAAGACAAGCATTAGACTGGCAAAAAGTATATAAATTGTATTATTTTTTTAAAAAACCAATCGTATATAAATTGTATTATTTTTATTAAAATAACTGATCGTTACATTAGATATGACCCTTTTTCCATTATATGGAGAAAATGCAGAAAAGTTTAGTACATTATATTTGAATCTTTGTTTTGGAAGTGGACTTCTCCTTTAATATCATACACAGTACTGCTATTTTGTGAATGTTTAACAATTTTTAGTTATATTTGCAAGTCATAAAAAGTAAAGAGAACAAGTCATAAAAATAAATAAATAAATTACAACTACATTGTATATATTTATTCCTCTGACAATTCAACACATTTAAAGAAAATTCTGTATAAACTATTGTAAAAAAAAAGTCCAAATATATTTGGTAACTGAAAATATTTTTGTCTACATTATATAATGTAACTTTGTTTTGGAAGTGGTTTTCCTGTGATTGCAGCCGATGAATATTTGTCTTAGTACTGCTATTTTGTGAATGTTTAACAATTTTTTGTTATATTTACAAGTCATAAAAAATAATTAGATTTAATTTTCATAAAAAATAAATAAAAATCAAATTTTAAATTTATTTATTTTTTTCAGTGGGCTCCATGTTTATTTATTTCCTCTGTCCTGGGCTGACAAATTTTCATTGTCCTCATTTAAATGAAAAAGTCTGTAGCTAAACTTTTGTAAAAAAAAAAAAATCAAATATATTTGGTATGCACCTTGAACATAGTTCATACAAGCTATTTTTATTCTAGATTTGACACACCTTTTTTCAATGCCTTGTTCAGTCAAAGTCTGTAGCTCTTGGTCTTTTGTAAATAAAGTCAAAAAGGACTGACAAGAATGGCAGCCAAAACAATGATGAGTTGCATCTATATTAAATGTAATTCAAGACTTAAATTAAAATAGGAAAAGTTTTTTATTATTGATTTGACAGTTGTTTTCTGTTATTTTGGTTCCTCTTGAATATGTGAATATGCTCTGCATCTGTAGCTGCAAAAGGCTCTGCATTGGTTTTTATATGGCATTGGTCTGTTGCTCCTCCCCATAAAGTGAAAAAAAAAAAAAAAAAAAGGCTTTTAAAGCTTTACTTTCATTTTTTATTCCAGTAAATGTAAAGCTTTATAAGAAGCTGCTTGGCATCAGCAGACCACTAAAGAACATGACTGTCAGACCTATTCATAGCTTCCCGTCACGTGACTGGCTCGAAGACCCGGCAGGCTAAACATCCATAGAACTGTAGCACAAGCCTGTCAATATTCCAATGTTTCCAAACCACAAATATTTAAATCAACTTTTGCAATACATATAAACACCCACTGCAATATTTCAATCACTGAAAACAGCATGACATTATAAAATGTTTAAAATGAAAAGACTTGATAATAAAAGGGAGATTGGATGCAAAATTCACTTTTTATATGTGACCTTTTTTTTGTTTGTTTGTTTTAAACTAAACTGGTTTAAGTTTTCTTTAAATAAATTCATTTATAATTAAACAATTTTTAGTGATAAAAATCTACCTCAGCGTATGCTATAAACTATAGTGAGCACTTTTACATTACTGTAAGTTAACAATTAACAACAGAGCCCAAACTTAAAATTAATTACTATTTATTTTTAAATATAATTATCAAAACTCAACTTAAAAGAAAATGTATGTGAACATGTCAATTGCACATATTGCAGTTAAGATAAATGAACTTTTAAATTAGAAAATTCAATTTGTTGTTAAAATATATTTGATTACACAGTGCCTGTCATAACTTGTTTCATAACAGACTCATTTTAAACATACATTTTAAACAATTTAAAATTTAATTTAAATAATAGTGCACTTAATTTCACTAGCAAACTAACAAACTATAGACACTGATGAGTTGCTGAGGTAAATGAAATGCTATGTGACATTTTGTTTCGTTGATGTCTTTCCGCAGTTGAAACACTGATTGAGCGATTACATGAGGCATGAGATGTTCAGTCACATTTATTTTGCGTTACAACTAGTAGTAAAGAGGAAGGAATGAGAGCATTCACTCATGCTCCACACTGAACCGAAAGTCCTATACTGGAATTTTCCAATACAAATACATGTACATGTTTTACACCCCTAAAAATCACTGTCTTACTACATTACTACTTAAAAAGTAGACATTTTAAACTTTCTATAGATATATTTGTCATGTATGTGAGGCAGTCATACGATGAGTTTCGGTTCTTTTTTTGTGACGCGCTTCAGAGACAGATGGCAGAAATAAATCTTGACCAGTTTACATCCGAGACAGGTGCAATTATAACTTATAAATTATCTGACGTCTTAAAATTATCTAACAGTCTGATGCCGCTTGTTGATCATTATTAGTTGTCCATTAAGATTAAACGGTTTTAATTAAAAGTTTTAATTACCAATTTATGAATTAAATAATTAAGATGGGTACGAAATAGGATAGAGGAAACATCTAAAATGTGTGCTGTTGGAGGAATTCCAGTGCCAGGGTCAGGAAACATTGATCTAATGGCATGTTGGCAGCAAGGAATTCCATTTGAAGTCTCCCATTTACCGAAATAGGAAAGTGAAAGTGAAAAGCCAGTTAATTAATTCTTATAAAGCCTTGTATTCACTGGAAAAGAAAACTTAAAGTGAAACCTTCTCAGATAGTACAAAGTACCTGCTACAGAGGAAGTACTTTTAATCTGAAGTCATCTTAGTCTAAGAGCTCACATCATGCAAACTTTGTTTTGAGACTGTGTGCTATTGTAATCATTAGTTATAATCATTGGTATATCATACAAAACTGGGTCCATGCAGATCATGTCCATATTGGGTCGTCGGTCCAGGACCATATCTGTACGTCTGTATGACATGCAAATCCACACTCTCAGAAAAAAAGGTACAAAACTGTACCTTTTAAGGTACAACTGGCCGTCGCTGGGGTGGTACCCTGAAGGGTACAATTTTGTACCTCTGACTAGAGGTACAAAATTGTACCTTATAGCTTTGTACCATTTAAGGGGCAATTTTGTACCCCAAGGAACAATTGTACACACTTCCAATGAAGGCAAAAAGTGTACCTTATTAAAAGCATTCTCAGGATACTGTCCGAACCAT
Source organism: Labeo rohita (assembly GCF_022985175.1). Lineage (NCBI taxonomy): Eukaryota > Metazoa > Chordata > Actinopteri > Cypriniformes > Cyprinidae > Labeo > Labeo rohita. Next base: position 30,588 of record NW_026129244.1, read on the forward strand.
TTTGATTATTTTTGTGTCTGTGTGCATGCATAAATAAATAGATAAATACCTTGGCTAACAAATACACAATTTTATTAGGAAAAGTTATTTTAAAAAGATTTAATTAAATACATCTCACAACAGCAGGTGTGTCGAGAAAAAAAAAATAGCTCTTCAATAAAAAAAAAAAACCTACTGTTTAACATTGATATACACCTTATTACACAGGCTACATTAAATACGGCACGTTTACAGCAGTTTGTCTTCAGCAAAAATATCTAGTGCTAATAAATAACTTGTCATTAACATTACTTGTCATCAACATCTAACGCCTGGTAATCAACCTCTTCACCTGGCGAGAGGACAGTCCATTCATGCTCACATTTCACACAGTATGAATAATAATAACAACATCAGAGCGTTCTTCAAATGAGATGGATATGTCAAATTGAAGACGAAATAAGCACAAAATACTGCAAGAGCCCCTTCATCCACACCGCTCGATCCCATTAACTCTGCTGACTGCAGTGACTCTTCTTGTAATCACAGTTTTCCAGTCAGTGGTCTCCTGTACTTGAACAGTTGGATATGGTGAAGATGGTTCACTTTAACTGACAAAGCACAAAACAGATTCTGTATCAGTCAAATGTTCTGAGCAGCTGACTAAACTGATGGAGAGAAAACTGATAAAGACTGCATAAAGACTAAGATAATTATTATTTACCCATTTTTATATGGCCACAATAAATACAGTTTAAGAACTGCACATAAATACAAAACAGAGTACTATATACGCACCTCTCCAAGCTCAATGAAATGCTCAAGTTTCTCTCTGAACAAGGCTGGCAACATGAGAAGTGCTGCTTTAAAATCAATTCCTGGAACATAAGATGTGACAAACACACAAACAAATATGTAAATATCTATCCAAAGTTAAGAATTTGATAGGCTTAATAAAGTGCTAAATAAGGTTTAGGAGTGAATTACCAAGATGGTCTTCAATGAGAGATTCTTCTTTGTGCGGCTCTGCTAAAGGGCCTCCTCATTCGAGATTGTCTTTTAAAAAGGGATACCTCAGAGTCAGGGCCTTAGCCACTTGAACATACTCTTCATTAGTTGGATACCTAAAAAAAAATATTTTAAACACATCAGTGTAGCATTAAATGTTGAAAAAACTGAATATAAGCCAATAAAAACTTGGTATAGGTAATGAGAAATACTTACATTTTGTACTGAGCCATGCTTTCATGCAATGTTCTAATAATTTTGTTTTGGTCTGAAGTAAGTCAGCATTCTTTTCGTCCAACTTGGCCTGAATGTCAAATGGAAACTTCAGAACTTCAAAAACGGCAAGAAAAGCTGCTGCCAGGCTGATTTTACTATGGCAAAAACAGAAAGCAATAATCAGACACTGCAATGATGCAGGTATACATAAAATAGCACAAATACTGTAAAGTAGCATTTTCAGTCCTGAAAAGACAAATTATTATGTTAACAAACAATATCAGTAACTTCAGAATTTTACCAAACAAGTTTTGTTTAAAATATGTGCTCTACCCTTTACTTCAACATCTTAGTTGTCAATTCATATACTGTGGTAACCTAATAAATAATTATACAGTAAACATAAATAATAGTGATGCACCAAAAATTCTGGGCAGACTGGCTGAGACTGTGCACTCTGTTTTTTGCTCCACGTCAAAGCTTCTGTTATCTGCTCAAGTAGTATTTTTTTCTTGATATGTTTGATATATCATTTATTAACCCATCAAAACTGAAGCATGTACTAAACCAATTTTGAAGCTTTTTCTATTAAATGGATAAGAATAGCCTATTTGTTTTATCAGTCCAAAATGTTTTTGTTTTTTATTAAGTTCAGCTACAGCTATAGCTAGATGCCTTTATCAATATTAGGGATTTCCTGGCAGGTCACAAGTTATTACTTCTGGGTCCGTTTTGTACTTTCTGCTCGAGAGCGCCCTCCGGCTTTGAGTATGAATAAAACACACTGCATAAGAGTGTTCAGCGCTCAATCCATAATGTACACATTCCCTCATTTTGGATACGAATAAAAAGTCTATACATGACCTGACGATTTTGTCTCTTTGCATTTAAACCTAGGCTTATTCACACTGGCCCATGTAAATCTCTCCGTGAACACATCTAACGTTACCGCAAAAAACGTGAGGTTAAAAGTGAGGGAGACTACTCCCCCGCGTACAAACATCTTCTCTTATGTTAGTAACAAATAAATATTCGCGTGGCTGCTGTCCTTTTACTTAACTAATCACTTACTTTGTCGTCTCACCACAAATAGCTATGTATAAGGAGTGCGTTGGGCAACTCCGGTGCGGCCTATTACAAAATATGGTCATTCTCGCAAAGGCGGGAAAAATTGCCTCAGAATGTAAAATGTTAATCACTAATTGCTGTACAAGTGTTGATAGTGCAAATATATTACGTGGTGGTCAAAGTTATTATTATTTAAGCAACAAGGTATGAGAGGCAAAGAGATAAACGGATAAAGAGCGTTAACATTACACCGGGAAAATCATCAACAAAATACTCAAAACTTAAAATAATAATAATAATAATAATAATAATAATAATAATAATAATAATGTAACAGCATACTCACTTTCAATATTTTCCTCTCCTCTTCAGTGACTTCGATACCAAATTGTATTAACTCCTTTATTAAGTGAGCTGTAGACATTCTAGCAGCTCCATCCTGTAGACCAACGGACACCAGCCAGTCTGACGCAAGCACTTTTGACGGGCTCAGTAGGGGAAACACCAAAATCAATCGAACATGGCGACACACGTGTAAAAATAAGCTTATAGAACATTATTTGGCATTTACCTGAGAAAAATGAACTCCAAAACATAATTCGCGTTGAAAACCGTTCGACGTTCTGTCCGAGCACGCCAGAATACTCGATACCCACAAATGAACTACTCGAGCCAAGCGAGGGAAATTTTCTTAAAGGGACAACGACAATTACGTCTGCGTAAGCAAGTTTTGAATTTAATTACTTGAGTGTAATTAAACTTGGCCATTCCGTATTGTCCTTCTTCCAAATTTCATTCAGCGTCTTAAAAAACAACACAAAGGTCAACATTTCAAAGTTTTAAATTAATAAAAAATACATTTAATAAAAAAAGATTTTCTTACTATAATATTTTTTATAATATCATTTTTCTTACTAAAAAAAAAAAAAAAAAAAAAAAAACAAGTCATTCAAAATATTTTATTTAATAATTTTATTAGTATTAAGTTTGTTATTTATATCTGTCTCATTTTACATGTAGGAGACAAGCGGTTGTAGGCTTTCGTTTGAAAATATATTTTTAACATTTAAAGTAATTTATTAAAGTGTCTTGATGTTATCATGAGTTGACACATTAAATCAATAAATAAAAAATAAAAACACATAGTTAGACCTACTCTAATTGGGGATAAACTTAAAATAAATATATAAATAAAAATAAAATAAATCCAAGGTACAAAAATGTACCTTTCACATCTGAATCTGAAATGTTGTACCTTTATAACTCATTTTGGGAACATAATTGTACCCTAAGGACCAATTGTGGACCTTTCAAGGTACAATTACATTTTTTGTTCCCCTAGGAACAAAACTGTACCCCTGCGGTACCTTTTTTTCTGACAGTGCAGTACAGTATCTGGGCATCTGACTACGACATCCCTTGGACATAGATATGCAGTTCAAAATTTTAATGTCTGGCCAGGGGTTTTCCTTGACGTATGTAGAACGTGCAGAACAGGTTCAGAAAATCGACATAATAACTTTTTATACAAATAAACATGACAAAGCAATCCTGTGAGTTCTGATTTAAAAAAAGGTAAATATCATGTCTATTTTTATGAAACATTTAGGTGTTAAAATAGTGTAATATTTAAATGTTTAAAAACATATCACAATGCGACCATTTAAACCTTTTATTTTATTTATTTATTGAGTGATGTTTTTCACAGAAACAGCAGTTTACATCTGTGTGATTTAGTTAGAACTATTAATTAAATATAATTAATTAAATTAAATAGATTTAAAATAAAATATATTGATTAAATAAAGTTCGATTTAAAGAGATAAATATTTAATAATATATATAATTAGAATATTTAATAATAACATATACTGTTTATATAGAATATTTATTATATTATTAATATTTATTATATTATAATAATATAATACAATATTAATAATAAATATTCATTAAACAGATAAATATATTTGAAATTAATTGCATAAACGTGCGCTCACACGATGGGTGGTAATGTCGTGATGTAAACGTGATGGCGCAAGCAACCGCGAAGACGGAAGATATTCATTCTGTATATTGACAAAGGCTAAAGATATAGGCTGCGTCCGAAAGCTCTAAAATGCTGCCTTCAGGGGCAGCATTCCAAGGCAGAAAGGCATCAAGGCACGTCCGAATTCTAATTCTGCTTCATTTCCTGTCTCCGGATGTACCTTCTTCTGATAGAATTTTGAAGGCAGCATAGATGTATCCTTCGCTGCCTTCGATTTCCCACAATCCTGTGCGTGTGCGTCATATAGGCTATATAAATAAAGATATTCTGGTGAAATTAGACTTGTTACTTTATAATAGATGAGATCTTGACCATGATACTTTATGAATCGCAATAGTGTAAAAAGCATAATAAATAATATTGTTTAAAATAATAGTATTTAATAAAATGTTAAAAGGGTTCAAATGAGTAGTGAATAAAAATAATATTTACAATATACTACCAATAATAACGAAACAGCCACTAAGAACAATGTTCTGCAATATTACTTGCATCAGTGCTTATATTTTTTTAAGCATAAAGTAGCTGCCATTCTCAGTCATCTTCTCCGACGCACAGACCTTCGGTGGGTAATGACATTGAGGTCTTTATGTATTATTAAAGCATTTTTATATAACTGTATAAGATTGTTTTTCTACAAAAGCTACAACTTAACCGTTAGGTAATCTAGCAACGGCGTCATGTTCTGCTGCCTCTGAAGTCTATTCAAAACTGTTTCTAGAGTAACATTCGCAGCCTTTGAAGTCACTGCCTGATAAGACAGCGAGGGAGCAAGTCAGCTGACTAGGCTTTCGGACGCAGCCATAACCACTGCGATAGATCCTTTTATGTAATTTATTTAATTCTACTTTGAGGACACTTCATAAAACCTACAGAGGATGGGACCCTACTTGCCCAACGAACGGCTTTCACAACGCAGTGCAGCTATGTGGAAATTAAAACCGGTCATCTGACAGACGGACTGGTGCTAATCCGAAGGTAAGCGTTATAAATGTACTTTTATTCGTCGTTTTGTATATCTAATGTTGAATTTCACTTTAGATTTATATTGTTCTGTGTTTTGACATTTTTAAATTCCCCTTTTTGTAATTTTTAAACCTCCATGATAGTTAATTTGAACGTGAGGCAGTCCTAGTTACAATCTGAGGTAAATTTATGTTAATCCATTTTGTTTAAATTCGTCACTTAAACATGTAACTCCTCAATAATGTAAGATTTTATGACTTTATCTGATCCCGGACTCTCAGGCAAACCTGTGAAATTAGGAGGCTAAAAAGTAAAAATTATAGATAAGCATAGTTCCTTCTGTGTCGACGTCATTGATTTCACTGTGGCTGGGTGTGTTCAATTCACAGTTAACGACCCTACGCCCTATTAGTTTCAAAATTTTTTCCCAACCACTTTGAGTGATTTGGAAAACTTAATGTTTTGGTGCTCAGATATTAGGTTATTAATTTTTTGGTTGTTTTGATTACAAATTAATTTTGAAACAATATAACAGTGGGACCATCTCAATTATTCTCCCTTCGAAGTGCCCTACGAAAGCATTATTTATGCCGGTTGGAACACAGCCTTGGTTTCTTTTGTGCAAAGAAAAGGTGAGTTCCCCTTCAGTCGTTTCACTACGACGTTACATATGGGAACTCGCTTGAGAGTCCAATCATCTCTGAGCCTTATTCAAAAGGCCAATGAACATTGGCAAGTGGTATTTGCATGCCGAGCCACTCCCCCATACATACGGGTATAAAAGATGGCGGCGTGCAACCACTCATTCAGATTTTTGCTTCGGAGCCTCGTCTCGAGCTATAACAAATAGAAAAAGAAGAAGAGTTCCTGTTTAAAAAAAAAAAAAAAAGTTCCAGCTCTCTCTCCGCTGGCATGCTGCCAGTTCATGCGTTCATTGCGAACACTTGGGGGACATACAGGTGACCATGCAGAATGCTCCGCCGGCCAGTAAAGCCCCACGGACTTCTGCATCACCGCGCGGTCCCGTCGAGTGTCCAAAGCAGTTCGCTTCTCCGCACGCCGGGCCGAGTGTCTCCTTTGGTGCTCCACAGGAGGTTGAGATGTCTGCTACAGCATCAGAGGGAGAGTCGGAAGATCAAGCGGACATCTCGGCGGGTCGGTGCCCCTCTGCGGTCGCCGCCGAACTTTCGGCTATGCTCCTCCGAGCCGCCAAGGAGATCGGTCTGGAGGTGCCCAAAACATCTCCGGCCGATCCTTCAAGACTGGATGTTTGGTTTCTGGGGAGGTCACCCGCGGCACAGCCGCGCTCCCCCCCAGTACCTTTCTTCCCGGAGGTGCACGAGGAGTTGGTGAGGACGTGGCGGACCCCGTTTTCGTCTCGCTCCAGCTCCTCTCCCCTCGCCACCCTCGACGGCGGGGCAGCCAGGGGTTATGTGGCAGTCCCTCAGGTTGAGCGCGCGGTTGTGGTGCATCTATGCCCGCGGGGTGCTGCCACCTGGCGGGATTAGCCCCATCTCCCCTCCAGGGCGTGTGAGCTTCGTCCGCTCTTGCGGGCAGGGCTTACCACGCCGCTGGACAGGCTGCCACTGCCCTGCACGCCATGGCGACCCTGCAGGTCTACCAAGCCCAGGCGTTAAAACATCTGCACGAGGGTGGCCCTGACCAAGGGGCTGTGCAGGAACTCCGTGCCACCACCGACTTCACTCTCCGGGTGACGAAGGTGATGGCACGTTCCCTTGGCCAGGTGATGTCCACAGTTGTGGTTCAGGAGCGACACTTATGGCTGACCCTGGCTCAGATGGCAGACGTCGACAAAGCTCGCTTTCTCGACGCGCCCCCATCTCCCAGGGCGGCCTATTCGGCGACACCGTTGAGGACTTTGCCCAGCAGTTCTCGGCGGTCCAGAAGCAGACGGAGGTGCTAAAGCATATCTTCTCACGTTGAGACAGTGCCACCACGTCCGCGGGGCCTCAACCTCCGCCTGCCCGTTGCCGAGGACGCCCCCCTGCGGCTCCTAAAACACCAGCTCCGTCCCCTGCCGAGCCCAGACTGGCAACCCGACGTCGAGCTGGCCGCGGGAGAGCGGCGCCGTCCGCGGCTCAGGGACCGGCCAGAAACACCCGCAGCAGAGCTGAGAAGCGTCCCTGACACAGGCAACCCAGAGGTGGAGGGGATTGCTCTTTGGGGGACGACAACATCTACGTCCCCACTCCCGGTGGAGGGCCGGGAGCCGCTGTGCGCGATTTCACAGAAAGAGTCAATTTCCTCACCTCTGGGGTTCCGACCTCGAGTTCCCTTCTTGAGCGACGACTTGCCTCCTCAGATCCTGACTCGGAGGTCTATATCGCCAGCGCGGGAACCAGGGAAAAAGGTAAGCGCTGCCCAGTGCAGTCAGACTTTTCTCCAGGATGTTCTTCCTTCTGGAATCAGTCCCCTTCCCCTTCCCCTTCCCCCCCCCCCCCAGGCTGCCCCACCGCGGTCACGTTGGTCAACGCTCCTTTGATTCCACTGGCGACCATGCTGGGAGCTTGGCTTCAGCTTCCCAGCCCCTCGCAGTGGTTGATTCGGACGGTACGTCTCGGCTATGCGATTCAGTTCGCCAGGCATCCGCCCAGGTACAGAGGCGTCCTATTCACTTCTGTCCACTCGGACACACATGCCACTGTCCTGCGTGCGGAGGTTGCAGTCCTACTGGCGAAGAATGCAATCGAGCCTGTCCCTCCAACCGAGATGAAGTCAGGGTTTTACAGTCCCTACTTCATTGTGCCCAAAAAGAGCGGTGGGCTAAGACCCATCCTGGATCTTCGAGCTCTGAATCGGTCCCTTCTCAGGCTGCCGTTCAAAATGCTCACGACGAGGCGCATGCTAACATGCATCCGTCACCAGGATTGGTTTGCAGCCATCGACCTGAAGGACGCGTACTTTTACGTCTCGATTCTACCTCGACACAGACCCTTCCTACGGTTTGCTTTCGAGGGTCGAGCGTATCAGTACAAAGTGCTTCCATTTGGCCTGTCCCTCTCTCTCCGTGTCTTTACGAGAGTCACGGAAGCTGCCTTATCCCCCCTCTGGCGGATGGGCATTCGCATTCTCAACTATCTTGACGACTGGCTTCTCATAGCTCACTCGCGAGATGTGTTGTGCGAACACAGGGACCTGGTGCTCCGGCACCTCAGCCATCTGGGCCTTCAGGTCAACTGGGAGAAGAGCAAACTCTCCCCAGTGCGGAGGATCTCTTTCTCTGTGTGGAGCTGGACTCAGTCAACATGACAGCCCGCCTCACCAATGAGCGCGTGCAGTCAGTGCTGAATTGTCTGAACTCATTCAGACACAAGACAGCGGTCCCTCTCAAAACATTTCAGAGGCTCCTGGGGCATATGGCAGCTGCAGCTGCGGTGACGCCGCTGGGCTTGCTTCATATGAGACCGCTTCAGCACTGGTTACACGATCGAGTCCCGAGATGGGCATGGCACCGTGGCACACTCCGGATTGGCGTTTCCCTGCAGTGTCGCCGCCTGTTCAGCCCGTGGTCAGACCCGGCCTTTCTTCAGGCCGGAGTTCCTCTGGGACAAATCTCCAGGCATCTTGTGGTTTACACGGATGCCTCTTCCGCAGGTTGGGGTGCTGTATGCAACGGGCAAGCAGCCTCGGGCTCCTGGACAGGACCTTGACTGCAATGGCATATCAATTGCCTAGAGTTGTTGGCTGTGCTTCTTGCGCTGCGTCGCTTCCAACCGATGCTGCGCCACAAGCACGTGCTTGTTCGCACCAACAGCACTGCGACCGTAGCCTATATCAACCACCAAGGTGGTCTTCGCTCCCGTCGCATGTCACAACTCGCCCGCCATCTGCTCCTGTGGAGTCAGACGTGGCTGAAATTGCTACGTGCCATTCACATTCCAGGAGAACTCAACCGTGCAGCCAACCAGCTCTCACGGCAGTCCACCCATCCTGGAGAATGGTGACTCCACCCCCAGGTAGTCCAGCTGATTTGGAGCCATTTCGGCAAAGCCCAGATAGATCTGTTTGCTTCCCCGAATCCTCCCACTGCCAGCTGTTTTACTCCCTCAGCGAGGCTCCCCTCGGCAGGGATGCGCTGGCACACAGCTGGCCTCCGGGGCCCAAGTACACCTTTCCCCCAGTAGCCTCCTTGCACAGACACTGTGCAAGATCAGGGAGGACGAGGAGCAGGTTCTGCTGGTTGCGCCATACTGGCCCACCCGGACCTGGTATCCAGACCTCATTTCCCTTGCGGCAGCCCCTCCCTGGAAGATCCCCTTGAGGAGAGACCTTCTTTCTCAGGGGATGGGCACAATTTGGCACCTGTGTCCCGACCTATGGAACCTGCATGTCTGGCTCCTGGACAGGACGCGTCAGATCTCTCCGGCCTTTCACAGAGATGGGGTCTGTTCGTTGACTGGTGCTCCTCTCACGGAGAGGACCCACAGAGATGTACGATTGCAGTAGTGCTTTCCTTCCTGCAGGGGAATTTGGAGCGCAGGCTGTCCCCTTCGACTCTCAAAGTGAACGTTGCGGCCATCGCAGCATATCACGATGCAGTGGATGGAGCATCCCTTGGTAAGCACCAACTCATCGTGAGGTGCGAGAAGGGTTAATCCCCCCCAGACCGCACCTCGTACCCTCTTGGGATCTCTCCGTCACCCTCCAGGGTCTGCGGGAGGCCCCATTTGAGCCACTCGCGTCAGTCGAGCTACTCGTGTACATGTTAATAAATTGCACTGGGCCTTGTTCATTAGTATTTGTGTTTGTGTGGGGGGGTGGGGGTGGGGGTGGGGGTGGGGGCGAGGGCGGGGGGTCGTGAAATGCTGTAAACTGCAAAAATGAAGTCTCAAAATCCAAATGAACTGAACAAGATTGACTCGAGCAAGACCTCAATAAATGCAAATGTGTCACCTGATCCACAAATGCATGGATTCCTTTTTGCATGAGCAATTTATGATATATTAATGCAGAACAGAACATTTTTATTCGCAAACATGTCTGTATTTGTACAAATCGCTGCACAATCATTTAATCCCGAATTCCACAGACTCAAATTGAAAGGCATTTGTTTGTGGATTGTAAGATACATGCATAAAATTGATCCAGTACATGGATAATTGTGCGTACATCTATTAATTGTTTTGAGTCTAATGTCATCCTATACATTGTTTTTGGATGTTTAACCGTTTGTATCGAGTTCAGCCTTTGCACTGCATGTGCTAATCACACATTTCATGCTAATGATGGAGACAACCTGTTCTCGTAGTTTGTGAGTTAATTAAATAGTTTCATATACCTTCCTGTATTTAAAAAAAAGCAGATGACATCCCGAAGAGTTAAGCTAGAATGTGTACATAAAATCCATTGTAACAGTCCATTAAGTCGTGTTTACATTATGTGAGTATACCAAAACGAATGTAAAAAGTGTTTATTGTGATAAATATTATTGTTATAAGTTTTCTGAAGTTTCTGAGCTTACCTGGAGGTAGGACCATAGCCCTAGATGTAGTGCTGTAGTGGGGACCTGAAAATTTCCCAATCGATATGCCGAAGGCAGATCCAGGCAAGCAGACCATAACCATGGTCGAAGACCAGAGGGGGGTGCTCGAAGAGGACCTACCAAAGGAAACACACAAAACAGGTCCCAGAAATACAGCATGGTTAGACACATATGAATTGTACTCACCCACCGTGGTTCCCACGCCTGATTCCAGTTACCGGATAGGCCTTTTTGAGAAACTGCCTAGACCACTGCTTGAAAAACCCTATAAAGGGGGGACAGCACCATGTCGGCACCAGAATGCTGCTATTAAGAACGCCAAACAAGGGTCTTAACCTCTTAACCTGCGCCCCTATTTTTGAGAATTTTATAAAAAACGACATACCCAAATAAAAATGTCTGTAGCTCTTGAACCCTATGGTTTATATTTATAAATCTGGTCTTGTTTGAAACTAGACACTTGATATTTTGTTACCCTGGTGTCATAATAACTCAAAATTAGTATAGCAATAGAGTAAAACAGGGTCAAATATGCATGAAAGTGACTTCCGATTTTATTAAAAGAATTTCACTTAGGCAAAAATGGATGACACTTCAATGTTACAGGCCTGAAAACCCCAAAAATATAAAGCTGAATGTCTGACCATGTTTTGATTCAAATTTGAGGATGATACTCCCAAAAATGTAGTTTCTGTAAGCTTTAATTTTAAAAAAGTCTAGGCGTCCTTTTGAAAAAAGCCACTGGAGACTCCAAATGGACACCTGCTAACCAAATGAGAAAATGAGTCAAAACTACATAATACATATATGGTTATCAGTTCATAATTACTCTGCCTACCAAACCACACAAGAAAAAACTATTTCAGAACAACATTTATAGTTTTGACTCATTTGGTCATTTGGTTACTAGGTCTCCAAATGCCATTTCTGAAAGGATGCCTAAAATAAAAACTGGAATAAAAGCCTTTTGGAAGTAAAAGTTATTATTTATTTATTTTTTTAATGCATTTTATTTCAAGAAAAGCTTTGGAAAAGTCATTTGGAGCATTTATTTCAAGAAAAGTCCAGAAAGTCTTTCAAAAAAGGCCATATACAGTATAGGAAAACACTCCAGGCAGCCACTAAGAAGGTTTGTTCTCTGACCAACTGGAAACCAAAAGCCACTGAAAAACAGGAAAGGGAGAGAGAGAAAGTGTGTAAGCAGAACAAATCAAGTTTGCAACTGTAGTGTGTATATATGTTGTATAAACAGACAGACAGGACACATGCATGCATGCATGCATGCATACATACATACATACATACATACTCATGCACACACAAATAACTCACGTAGCCCTTCATTATTTACCTCTCCGCTGTCATATTTATAATCAAAAACAGCTAACATGAATAAAAAGCTGCAAAAACATGATAAACATACATAAACATTCAATACAATGGTGTTGAAACTTACGTGCTAATGCTATCCCTGCCTGGGGTGCATCTCTCCGCGTCTTTCTGCTAATCTTCGTCGCTGCTTCTCATCACCTCCTCCAAAACAGCATCAAACACCACAGAAATACTTCTGAAGTCGACGTTCCATGATGGAGAGATTCAGAAGTAAGATTTGGGGCAAATCCGTTCGTGGATAAACACTCCATATAGCGCAGCAATGCTATTCTGTGTATGCAGCGTGCGTAAACGCGAAAGCGCACGAGTACACACAAACTTTGCGCACGGGTATTCTGCAAATCTGCTTACGTAAACTACGCAAACTGTCAATCACTGTAAACGTCCTTGTAGTTGGCTATCACTTCCATCCATCAAAACTCTGCTGGGTAGGCATTGGCTGGCTTCAAACAGCCCAAATAGATGGTGTTACGATTGACACCTCGCTGAGCCAGTCAAAGACTCCCCAGGTATTCTGAGTCATAGCATCGCCTGTGATTGAAGGAGAGAGACGGGGGAGGGCTCATTTTGTTCGGAAGACCCTATTCTATAATAAAAGCAACGTTGGAATACGGATAAGAATCGATATTTCTTTGAAGATACAGTTATCGATTACTACAACTCGAAACGCGTATGTAAACAAAGGAGGATCTTTCCTTTTTTACCCAATTGTTTCGTCGTTTTTGATTACAAAGTGGGATGCATTTTGAAGAGTGGACTCTTACCTTGAAATGTATGCTGGTGTTTCTTGGAATAGTCCGAGCTGATCAAAACCATAAGCGATCAAACGTAAGTAGTACCGTTCATTTTGTACATGTTTGAATCGCCGGTCCTTCAGCATTTATGTTAACCCTTTCTTGTCTGGTGTATTGATTTCAAAAACAAGTCCAGAACATGAATCTGGAGTGTTTTAGCTTTCAAATGATATATAGTTTATGATTGTTGATTGATTAGTTTTCTAAAACAAAGGTAATTAAAAGTGTAGACACGCCTAAACACGCCCTTCCGGCCCACCAGCGAAGCACGGCACCGTGCAGCACATGCAGCCACACCCGACAGCAGGCGACGGAGACCCATGACCAACCATGGAACCAGCAATCACATCCGATCATTCGCACAACCCCAGCCAGCACATTGCTAAACTTCCCAGGAAGGGACAGGATGACACACAGCTAGCCAAGAGACAAGCAAGAGCGCAATAAACTTCACGGAGCAAAGAGCGCTTGCTCCTTACCATGTATCATCACACGCGAGCCGTACTTAAAACATTTGGTGAGAAAACATGCACTCAATTCGAGCTTTGGTTACAGACAAAAGGTCAGTGAAGACGAAGAAGAGAATGTTGTGTTCTACCGGTGGCCTTTTATACTGTGGTCGCACCGGTAGTGACGCACCAGCAGCAACGAGTCGCGTTGGAAGTGACGTCACAGGCTGTCGCCGGCCAACACTGTTGTAGTTTTTGTATATAAGCTTCAGACACGGGTCACGGAGATGGCGTTCCCCATAGCGACCCCTAGAGGACGCAGTTCGAATTCCTCGAAAGGGAACACTAAAAACATATTTTATATATTTTATATGTTATTATGTGTTAAAAGGTGCATTAAGTGTTGGAACACCTGTACAGTTCATATGTTTGAAAGGACATTTTAAGGGAAAGTACCATGCACATGTTGCCTGTTAAAAATGTATTTCATGTAGTTTCATTCTCATGTCACTCATGTTCTGGCTATGCTGAAATGGAAAAAACTTAATAAAATGTGCTGCCATGCTTTTAACGTTCATGAGAAAATACAGAGACTCTGATCATGAAGCAGCAGCTCCATTTTCTTAATTATTTATATTTACCCTTATCAGGTGGTGAGGGTGCTACAAGTACCTATGAACATTTATGTCAGCTCAAACATTTTGTATAATATTAATCACAACCACTACAATGCACATTTTAATTGGTGCAGATTCCACAGTTCCACTCTTCTGTGGTGGTGTTCAATGGTTTGTGCGGGACAGACACACAACTGGGGTGGTAACAACTATTGCAATTGCTGCACTGCACAATCACCTCTTTGTTTTGTGAGGTCATGCAGATACAGTGAATCTTCACCTGAAGTGTGGCCCTTTCATTTTTTGCTTGTATTTGTTGGTATGTAAATACTGGAGCCTTTTTGTTCTTCAAATCTCTGTACAGTGTCCACCTGGTGTCTGTCTTGAAACAGGCATTCCTCTAGTTTGACTTTATCGCTCTTGGGTGCAGGATGCTTAAGTCCTTGTTTGATCTCTACTTCTTTCACCAATTTAGTGGTGTGGATCACTTCCTCCTGTAGTTGCATCTTTGCAGTGGAAACTGACATTTCACACTTACTTTAGCCAATGCTGTGTGGTCTGTCACATCTGATGTGCTTCAGTGTGCAGTTTATTAATTTTAACCCATTGCCACATTGCATTCTGCAGCTTTTGCTCTAAATAATGATGTTTTAATAACAAAATTCGTGAGGAGCACGATCAGATATTCAACCAATTCGGCACAGGTGCAACTCGTCTAGCTAATCATCTGAACTAGCACAAGTCATATATATGCACACAGCCGACCTACCTCTGTCATTCAACAGTTTTTTGGCATCCCTCCTCTACCCCAACTCCTTACTCTTAATCTGTCTTCATCCCATACTTGGGATGGGGGGAGTTCTCTGGGTTTGGCCATATTCCGGGCTTGGAGCCCTCTCCCAGGACAGCACACCAAAATATGCTTACTGTTTACTCAACCGGATTAGATGTAAGTGTGAATTTGTGAATTTGTACTGTTTCACCAAGACATCCCTACAAGTTAAGCATGTGTCTCTGCTGTTTTTTCTGACACCTTGAACTGGAAGAAAGATTGGCATGATGGATAGTTTTCTGTTGTATAACTCCTTCACTTAAAGAGAAAAAGTGTGACCATGAAACAAATCATGATTCTAATTAACTTTGCAGAGAAATTGTTAAATGTCACATGATCTTTGGATTCACACATTTACTTGGTCTCAGTCTTGCTGTGTGTAGTTATGACAATAAAAGCAGAGCAGCCAAACTAAACATATGGAAGAACAATGTTCACATTAAAAACAATTAGCTACTGTATATGGCACCCCTTAACAAAAAGAAGTATACTTCAAGTTTATTTTATTAAGTATACTTAAGTAAAGTTCAAGTATATTTTTAAGTATACTTTATGTAGTAAGTATACAAATATCAGTGTACTAGTAGTATACTTTTAAATGTACTATTTGAATACTCCTTGGGACTAAATTGGCCCACTTTCTAGTATATAAAAGTATACTTTTAAGTATAACAGAAGTAAACTTTGAGTACACAACTAGTTTACATCTATGTTTTTAGTTTGTACTGCAAGTATACTAAAAGTGAACTTATAGGTATACTGATAGTTTACTAATTAAATACTTTTAGTACACTTTGAAGTATAGTCTCAGTAAACTACTAGTTTAATGGTTTTATACTGCAGGTATACTTGTAAGTTTTCTTCAAGTGAACTTTACATCATACTTTAAGTATACTACTATGTCCCTGTTTATGTATTAATTTGTATATATTTTGTTATATGAATATCTGAACATACAAAACATCAAAAGCAAGTACAGGATATCTGCTTGTAAACAAGAACATTTTATTCTAGCTTCATGCATCCATTTTTTATAAACACTTGAATGTGGGTAAGTTGCATAAATAAAAAATAAATAAATAAACATTTTGAACAAAACGCAAAAAAAAATAAAAAAAAAAAAACCTAATTATGATAATCAAAACATAGATGGAGTTGATCAACAGCCCACATCATGACAGTCATCATTACCTCTTCTATCTAGATACTTAGCAAAGTATTGGCACTCATTTTTACTTCCTTACTGAGCAGTCTTTTTTTGTTTAGTTTTTTCTTCTCCATTGCCTGTTTCATTGCCTTTCTGTTATGACCGTTGTGCCTGCCTTGTTGACTACATTTCTTGTATTTGTTTGCTGAATTTATTAAACTTCCTGCATTTGGATTCTACCTTGGCCTCCATGTCAGATTCCTCACAGATAAAGATTCACACTTTGCCATCTGCTTTGGTTTAAAATAGGGCAAAAAATAGTAGAGCTGCTATACTATATATACTATATACATGCTATACTATGTCTGCAGCCAAGTAAAAAAGAATCAATAATATAGCATTTTAACTAATATATATATATATAAATATATATATATATATAAAATACCCATTTCATGAGAACTTTGTCAAGTCACATATGAGGTTCCATTTCAGCTGGATGTTGCCTATGTAGACAGCAGGGCAGCTCACTAGGTTCTAAAACACAGCTAGCAGCATTAATAGTACTTTTGACATGACTAAGAGAGGTGGGATTGGAGTGGCATGTCATTCTTCAAACCTAAACAAATGCAAAATAGACCACAAAAACATCATTTCAAACAGATGGGCTGAAAAGTTCTTGTTCCTGTTACCAAAAGTATCATTTTAGTAAAGAAGTACAGTTCTATGAAAAAATAACTTAATAAAAATAATAAAAGTTATTTGTCAGCAGTACTCTGCAAAAGTGTTCACATGTTCTTGACCACAGAGATGCATTAGAAAAGAAAAAGCTCAAAAGCAGAAGTTCAGAGCGGTGGAGACCACTTGAAGCAATAACATCTAATAATTCCACATTTAAGTCCAGCAGACTGAATATGTCTTATTACAGGAATATGAACATTCCTGGGACACATGGGATGGATGAAGATGAACAAGAGGAGATGAATATCTATGCTAATGCAGATGCTAGTGATGATGTCAGGACAGAAACGGAGAACTCAGACACCAAGAGACACCAAACACCTCAACACACAGGTACTGAGACTCATTTCATTATAACAACTAACACACATACACATTTTAGTCATTTTAGTGTTTAAGAAACATTTACATTCCTATCTGTCATTTTCAGGGAGCTTCAGATCAGCTGTAGTGTGTTTGGTGCTGCTGTGTGTTCTTCTGCTGACTGCAGTCATAGTGCTGTGTGTCCACATCCATACAAACAACACAAACTACACACAAGAGACAGACCAGCTACTAACCAAGATCACCAACCTCACAGAGGAGAGAGAACAGCTACTAAGCACGATCAAAGCTCTTAAAGGCCAGTTAGCAATCAAGAACCAAGATTTTACAGCTGAAAAGAAAGAATTGTTATCCAAAAATGACAATCTAATGAAGCAAAATGAACAATTAAATCAGGAGAATAATGACCTGCGGACACGTCTTGGTGAAATGGGTAATCATGACCACAGCTATACAAACATTTAACATTAACATGTCATACGTGTACTGCACAAAACTGGTACAAACCAACTCTGTAGTGTGGATGAGAATTAAGTCTTAATAGTTGAACTGTTTGTGTTTACAGAGAGATGGAAGTGCCATCAATCCAGTCTTTACTATTTTTCTTCTAAGGAGAAGAACTGGACTGAGAGCAGGAGATACTGTACAGAGAGAGGAGCAGATCTGATCATCATAAACAACATAGAGGAACAAGTGAGTGAAATATATTGCATGTGTGTGTTTGCTTTCAGATGAATACATGTACTGTATATGTCTATGTAAAGTCAGCTGAATGTAGTTGTTATCAGAATTTCACCTTTTCAGGTATTTGTTGGGAACTGGACTAATAATGGAGTCTGGATTGGTCTGACTGACAGTGATGTGGAGGGAACATGGAAATGGGTTGATAACAGCACACTGACCTCTGACGAGAAATCACTGAAGTGAACAGATTATAATAAATGATTCTCACAGTTCGTATTATATCACATAAAGTGGCACTATACATCTAATACTGATCTGTTGACGCAGGTTCTGGTTCTCTGGACAGCCCAGTGGACATGAAAGAGAAAACTGTGTTTTGTTTGATGGATCAGGGTGGCATGACTATCCATGTGATGATTCTTATCATTCCATCTGTGAGAAGAGTTTTTTAAAATGTAATTAAAATCACAAAAGGCTTTTCTCTCTTCAAATATAATATATACACTCATAAGATGTGTCTTAAGCAGTAAACTCACACTCAAAATGTATTTGTTTGCACTATAATAATTCAGTAAAAAAAAAACAAAAAAAAAGATTGGTTCTGTTAATACTCTATTTGTATTTTTGTTTTGTGCTTGAGTGTCTGCCATGATAGAGTGTTTGATGTTTTGTTTTTGTATTTTTTGTTTTCTTTGGTCATTTTAGTACCCATTGTCACTTTTAGTTGCACCAAAGCAGGTGAAACGCATTCACTCAATATTGATATTCCTGAAGTTTAAGTGACTTGGCGTTATACTACTATATTAAGTGTTTCCTTAAAGATTTTCCACGTCTTGTTGTGAGTGGGGTGGCCAAACCTAGGAATTAAGTTAAATATTTTAAACGTGTTAAACAAAAAAAA
Organism: Labeo rohita; assembly: GCF_022985175.1. Taxonomy (NCBI): domain Eukaryota; kingdom Metazoa; phylum Chordata; class Actinopteri; order Cypriniformes; family Cyprinidae; genus Labeo; species Labeo rohita. Next base: position 49,259 of record NW_026129244.1, read on the forward strand.
TGGCCAATTATTATGTCTGACATTAACAAATATGCTTAAACACACACACATGCACATTATTCTGTTTTATTATCATGATGCTAATGTACCAAAACACACCAATAATGTTTAAAAGTCAGTGTTGAATAAAATTTTTTTTAAAAATCATTTTGTTCTTGCATAATGTTACATCTTACCCCAGGGTATGTTTGTAATGTGGAGAGGGAGAAGAGAGGCGAGCGGATCCAAATGCAAGCTTTTATTGGTAGGGCGAGACAAAGACGGGGTTGAACAGGCAGAGTAGACAACAGCAAACAGGTATGTAGGAGCGAGACACAAGAATAGTCCGTGAAGAAGGCGAGGGTCAATCAGCGACAAACATAATCCATAGAGCGAAGAAGAGGTTCTTACATCTTTTCCAAAATTAAATTCTAGCGTTTGTAAAAAGTATAATATTTTACAAATTAATTTGTAGTGCACTAAGTTTGTGTTTGATGAGAGCATGAAATAACTACATTTAGAGTGTATTTTAAAGTAGTATAGACATACTTTTCATGAAATTAAATGTATTTTAAATAAAATTAAGTATTTATTTTTGACTAGGTCACTTTAGTTTGTAAAATGTAAAAGTGGAACCTAAGAGAGATGGAGAAATACCACACAGAGAAGTGAGTCAGCAAAAGATCTGACTGTGGTTGACCAGGCACAAGCATTTCTGAAGTTTCTCACAACTCATTTTATTACTGTCTTGTTTTGTCTGATATCTACAATAGATGTTAATGTTAAATGGCTAAAATGTCAGTATGGCAAAACAAACATCCACAGACTCTAAAAACGCCATCATTCAAGGGCTCTCACACTCCATACGTGTCCGAGTGAGCTGACGTACATGCTGTAGCGTACTGCAGACTGCAGTAAACAGAATCTTGTGGCAAATACATAGTCTAATTATGATGAAGAGTTTTCCTGGCTGTAATGTAACCTGCAGGAATTTCAGCATTCTATGTTTACTTTTATGTGGGAAAGTTAATTTATTGTTTAATAAAAACTATACAGATGTTTCAGCATATAAAACCCGAAACAATCTCCCTATGAAATCAAAGTCCAGGAACTCTCAAAGAACATATGACATCCAACAAAACAATAAAACTAATCTGGAGAAGAGATGAGCAAATGACAGCACCTTTCCCAAACTTATATCCTTGCTCATTTAAGACCCCCTCCCCCTCCCCCTCTCCCCTCTCCCCAACCAGGCTTCACTAAAAGTTCACTAAAAATGTCTATATACCACATATCATGCTTCTTATGAAATCTCTTGCTTTTCTGCTTCATGTTTGGTATCATTTTGTGTCTCTGTGTGACTGGTAAAATTATCTGTTCATCAATGATCAAATGATCAATTGGCATGCTACAATTTACCTGACAAATAAAATGTTATATTTCATGTATTCTGATCTCTTCTGAAATTACACAAATTATATCCTTGACCACCCATTGAAATCCGTTGTTGGCTCAATTTGGTGGACAGAAGCACATCACATCAGTTTCACAGGACACCCAATATGTATAAACGAGACTCAGCAGTATGAAGGTGAAACGCCTACAATACAAAGACAAAGCTAGAAAATCCATATTCAGAGTTATGAAACAGGATTAAAATTCATGATCAATGGTGAAGTGTAAATACTAAATTATATAAGGAAACCATTACTTTGGCATCCTTCTTCCTTCACGCTGTACATATATATAGTTGAATCAGGGTTTTTACACCTTTTCCAAAATCAAATTCCAGCTCTTTTCAAGCATATTCAAGGTGCATTATCAAGCTTTTTCAGCACTTTACAACTGTGGTAAATGACATGTTTACACGCATACTTGAGCTTAAAACCTTTCACACCCCTTTCACACCTGTATTTAGCGTTGTCCACTTGTAATCTGATTGACCAAAACACATCTTAATATCAAGTGTAAACAGGGCCATAGACGTCTACCCTTCAGATGAAATCCTCTAGCCACCTCTGCATGGAACATTTGTACTAGACCTCAAAACTCTAGTTGAACTGCAGTCTCTGATGCTGGTCTTTACAATTATTATTACAGGGGTCATCATTTAGCAGATCCAGAACCTAGCATTGTTTTTTTTGTTTTTTTTTCCTTCATGTATCTTGTCATGAGCTCCTTTGTTCAGTGTGTCATTTTGTGATTGATTGGATTGTGTCATGAATTGGTATTTATAGACCTCATGTTTCCATCGTCTTTGGACGAGTATTGTTTGTTTTGTGAGTTTGTTCAAGTTCTAGTTTGTGTTTTGCTATGCCATGCCAAGCTATGTCTTTGTTTATTATGTATTTACTCACTTTTGAATATCATTAAAAAAAACATGGGTTCGATTTCAACTTGTTACAATGAGCTCTTGTTAAGATCATTGCATTATTATTTAAATATGTCTTTGCTTGTCATCCATACTAGAAATCATGACTACAACTCTAAACTACTATTACAGTAGTTAGCCTAGTAATGTTTTCTGTTCTAAATACAAGCATTTTGATTGATTATATCACGTACATTGTTTTGTTTGTTGTTAGTAGATATTTATTTTAAAGAAAATATAAAAATGATACATTCAGGCTCGAAAAATTTAAAGAGAACCCTGAACCCCCTTTCTTAGTTTCAAGGCCTATTATGTGCCATACTGTACGTATTTTAGGTATTTGCTAAAAGGCTAATTAAGTGGTAGATACACCTGTTTTGGTTGTGTCTGGGCCATGATGACTATTTTGACTGTTTAAGATTTTATTATAATTACTACTATACATTAACAAATTGCTACTGCTGCCCACATAAAGATTTTCTTAAAAATTATTGTCCTGACATCCACTGGGAAGGAAATATAGAACCTGGACCTCTTTGAACTGAATACCCCTAGTTTAGATCCATCGAATTCCAGCAACTTCTCTGAGATTCCTGCTAAAAAAAAAAAACATTTAAAACCAGCCTAGGCTGGTTGGCTGGTCTTAGCTGGTTTAAGCTAGAAGTAGCTGGTTTTAGCTGGTCTCCCAGCCTGGCCAGGCTGGTCAGACTGGTTTTAGCTGGTGGTCTCCCAGCCTGACCAACTAAGACCAGCCTGGCCAGGCTGGGAAAGTGGCCAAAACCCCTCTAAAACCAGCCTGCTGACCAGCTAAAACCAACCTGGTTGACTAGCATTTGGTTGACAACATTTGTTCATAAGTGGCTAAAATGTTGCCTAAAGAATAGTTGCCCACTTACTGTTACTACCTCTTTTCTCATGCGACATTACTGGCTACCTATGCATATATAAGATACACCAACTCATAGACCAATTTAGCAAAAGCTCTAGCAAAGCATCTAACAAGCATCGAGCATCTAAGCATTCACCAAGGTAATATATTCTTCCTTTCTTTAACTAACACACACACACACACACACACACATATTTATAATTCCGTCGGTTCATCATGATCTGCATGGCAGGTCTGCAGATGATTTTATGTTCATTGTTACAGTTAATTCTTGAGCCTAAACCCGAATTAATTCTGGAGGCTTTTTTTAAAAAAAGAAATGTACCTGTCTCTGTGTGCAGTTTTTAATTCCCTGTAGTTAAAGTTCATCTTAAGCCTGATGCTTTATCGTTGCTGTTTCTCTTAAAAGTAATACTACTGTTTTATATTGTACTGTTTTTATTGTAGAGTCTGTTTTTTGTTTTATTGTAGTGTGTTTCTGCTGTTTTCTGCTTGATATTGTGCAGTTTGTCTAATTTGTTAAATGTTCTGGATGCCTATTCATATGATTTTATATGGCACAAGGGATGAAGTCAATAAAAATAGTCTTATTCCTGGATTTTTTTCATGAATGGTTCTACAAAGAACCTAATTAAGAGACATGAAGAACCTTTGAAGGGTTCTTTGCAGTACTGAAAAAGGTTCTTCATGGCACTAAAAAACAGGTTCTTCAAGGAACCGTTTAATAAAAGGTTCTTCAGGGAACCAGAAATGGTTCCTCTGTGGCATCGCTGTGAAACACCCTTTTTGGTTCTTCCTGGCACCTTTTTTTTAAGAGTGTATACAGATGCGGTTACTGGGCATTTGCACATCAAAATAGCTTATTTTTGTCACACTGTACAGCAATATTTTTTAATATTTTACGGGGTAGGATTAGGGTTGGAGTAGGTGTAGACGTTAAAAAACACAATCTAATATGTAGACAACTAAATTTATTGTTAGCTTCCGGTTTTAGCTATATCCTGAAGCTTGATTGTGTGCGTGCCTTACTTCTGGTACACTAAAACACACTTTGTGAATCAAAAACCTTAATTTTTCATTTTGGTTTAATTGTATTTCATTTGGTGCTGTTACTCGACAAAAAGACAACTGTTTTAAACTTGACGGATAAGTACGGTTCTTGAAGCGTCGTCTAAAATTCTAAGTATTGTTCAGCGGGTCCAAGAAGCAGATAATAGAATTGATGTGACTGAAACTACATGCACGGCCAATGAAACCAAGATTCAACATTTGGAAAAACGAGTACGAGATCTGACCGAGCAGGTGGACGACTTGGAAAATCGTGGAAGAAGATGTAATGTGCGCATTATCGGTTTACCGGAGAATACAGAAGGATCAAACCCTGTCAGGTTCTTTGAGAAATGGATACCGGATTACCTTCAGGTGGACACGAAGGCGGGTAAATTGAAGCTGGAAAGAGCCCACCGCTCCCTCGCTCCAAAGCCGGCTCAGGGCGGACGCCCTCGTCCTGTCATCGTTCAATTTCATAACTTCCAGGACAAACAAAGAGTGATGACAGCCGCCACGAAGCTCTTCACGCTCAACAGTAAGCTAACATCGTCTTCAAGAGCTGCAGATGGAATATGCATTGCCATAGACATATATAAAGAGTAGACGCTGCATCGACCGACACTCCCTACTGGGGCTGACGAGACGTGGGGCCGCCATCTTGGACCGGTCACCCGCTCCACTCAGTGTAATCTGTTTGGCAGGTGTAATGAGCTGTCAACGCATTTAATTAATCATACCTCACGGAATACCGAACTGATTTTCACACGTTTTTTTTGCTGCAAAGGTCATAAATGTAGCTGTGATACATGACACATGGTTTGGCGTATTTTAATATTGATAGTGAGCTTAACAGTAATATAATGAATATCTCCGTTCCTGTGATAGTATTGGGTCTTTTAAGAGGGTCTAAAGACTTACAACATGGACTTAGTTCATTAAGCACTTCTAATGCGTTATGGTTTGTATAGTTTTATTCTATTTTCATTTGGCTGTTTATTCATTTGACATTGTTGTTCATTACTGATATTCTCCTTAATGTAGTCTTACCATGCTGTTATTATATTTTGCTTGAATTGACATTGTTTATTATTGCTGTTTTCCCTCATTTTCATTGTTTATTTCATTATGCTATTGACTGAATTGACGTTGTTTATTTTTGCTATTCTCCTTATTAGCTATAATCTGACCAACATCTCAATCTGTTCCCTGTTAAATTTAAGTATTATATTGTTTTGTATTTATGTCACTTTGGACAAAAGCGCAACCATAACCATATGAGGTGTAGGCTATGATAGGAATTTTGCAAATCACACACTATAAATATGATAGAGAAGCAGAAACAGATAGTGATGGTAAAGGTATTTTAATAAGCTGAAGAAACACTATATGAATATTACATTAGAGTCTACTTGGAGTATTTCATTCTCTCTCGCTCACACACACATTAAAAACCCTGAAAAAGGACTGTTTTGCAGAGCTTTTTTCTCGTGCTCCCTTTCTGAAGTTCAAGAGAGGTGAGCTTGGCAATGTGGTGCAGCCTTATCTTGAGAAACACAGACACAACCAATGACAACAGGTCGAAATGATGGTTGTCAATCCCAAACTGTGTCCTCAATGTGTTCCCCAAGTAGAAAAACATCCTCTGTTCCAATCTCCTCCTGGACGATGTGTGTGACTGTCGACACCTTCGGAGCTTGATTTGTTGAAGATTGGCGGATCACCCTCTCTGCAGCTCTCAGCACCTTATAATAATAATAATAATAATAATAATAATAATAATAATAATAAAAATAATACATTATATTTATAATTATATATTGCTTTACACAGTGCTCAAAGACACTTTATAGAACAGAGGAAATAAGAACAAATCAAATATATTAAATACACAGTGTTCAGGCATGTTCTCTCACTTCTGCTGCTGCACGATGTAATCAATTCCAGAGTATGCCCGGTCCAAGATGGTGGCCGCATTTCCCGTTTCCAGCAGCCAATGCGGCGTCTATGTCTATTATGTCTATGGTAGCTCATATGCTTTATATTTTTCATTTATGGGAAACTAAATGTGAACTAAGTGTCACAAATGTTGTAAAACAGAGTTAAAGTTTGCATTTATGTGCATAATCTGAGTGAACTAATACTAGATTTAACAGCGTATGAATGAGAGATTTTTGAATGTTAAAAGTAGACTAAATGCAGAGAATACAAGGTCAAAAAAGTGAATGAAAGAGACAAACAATGAAAAGTAATACTGAGACTTTATTTCTTTTCTTCTGAAGAAAAACAAGTGTTTGTTTGTGTTGAATACTGAATATTTGTCAATAAACATACATACAGAGGAGTTGGCAGAGACAAGACACGATTCCCAACTCTCATTTGCTTTCCTGTATTTACAGTAATCTGGCTGCCGGGTCTTCGGAGCCGAGACTTGCAACATTAGCATAGGAGTCTGCTGTTATGTCAGAAGCTATGAATCTGCATAACTGATATTAATGAAATATTAATGTATGCTCTTTATAATGAATTTTCATTGTAAAACATTGGAGAGTACAAAATGCCTATTCTGCCACCATTTTGAGCTGTTTTAAACAACAAATTTCTATAGCGCTGTTCTAAATTATGGAGTGTACCGTTATTTGCACTGTGCAAATAGGCCGCCTTGCCAAAGGCTACTTACAAGTAAAAATAGCTGCTGCCTTTTAATTATTTGTATTGATGGAGCAATATTATGTTCTTATGGTCTGTCCAGGTCAGGTTTTGTGTTCCAGTTAAAAAGTTTGACATGGACAAAAAAGATTCTTATGTGATATGTGTGTGTACATGGAGAAGACTTGCATGACAAGATAACTAAGATAGAGATCAACCCCAGTTGTGAATTTCATCTCTTTGTCAGCGAGACCTGTTGTGTTGACTGGGAACATGTTTACTTTACAGAGCATTAGGAGTGATTGCTTCATTTGCAATAGATTGGATGCAATCTTTTTCCTACTTCCGTTTTTTCCTGAACTGAATTGGATGTGTTTTTTTTCTCTCTGTCTTTTTACATTACACTCAAACTTAAGTTTATTTCACACAAATTGAACTTTATTATATTAATATTGTTTAATATTGACCTTTAGAATTAAAATAAATAAATGAATAAAAAATAATTCCTATAAAGATATGAACACTCGCCCAATTGGATCCAATGTTCCTACTGGATATTTATGTCTTGTCCTATAAGACTCCTCCTATCAGAATCCTATAGGAATGGTTCCAAAATATGATAGAAATCCTTATTAGAATCCTGTACAAGTTTCCCATTTTTTTGACAAGGAAAACCAGAATCTCCAATAAGATTCTAAAATCCTATAGGACAAAGTGAAATTCTATTAAAATAAATCAGACTGTCCAATAGGATTCTAAGAATCCAGTAAGATCCTAAAGGATAAACTATAATTCCAATTGGATTTTTTGACAAGGGAAACTGTAATCCAGCAGGATGCAGCAAAACAATATCATTTACCTGGCCATGCTCTTGGCCAAGCCTGAGGTACATTCCCACCATCTCCTACAGTAAAACATAAAATATTAAAACAAATATGACCAATGCTGGCTCCATAACTTAAACGTCTAAACCTGTCAGGATGGCAAGCGCTCCTCTCACACCGTTGCGGCGGGGTGTCTCATGCACTTTGGAGGGTCCTTCGTGCACTTCGGAGGCATGGCCTTTGGGGGACGTTATTTGGGGGACCTTCACAGAACATGTAGGACGTTCTCAGGACATTTAGGGGACCATAATTTATTTGGAAATTTAATGTACCCAGAACGTTCTTAGAACGTCCCTGCTGGTGTCAACCTTCCAGGAACATTCTCAGAATGTTTCCCGGGAAGGTTGCTGGAACGTTCCCCTAACAGGGAACATTCTATTTACATTTAGAAAACTTTGCAGGCTAACCAACAGGGAACTCTTTTGAGAACGTTACTAAAAGGTTCCCTGAAAGTTCTCTGAAGGTTCCCCAGAACATTCTCCTAACCTTTTCACTTTGATACCGCTGCTGTACAGGAGCACTCATGCATCCCGTAAGTGGCATGGAAAACAGACGGATGTGGATCTCAATAATCCCTACTACAAACCATGTCTTGTGAAGGGTCTACTTTTATTTGTGTGCACTTACAATACCAACAAAATGCTGCAATCTGTACTTTTATAAGATAAAGAACACAAACATGATGTGCTTTCTGGCATCACAACAGGAGTGCTTCACAAAAATGAACCGAAACTCAGCAAATACCTGCCTTACAGACACGATAAATATATCTAAAGAAAGCTTTAAATTATTACTTAACAAAATAAAATAAAACAAATCGAAAACAAAAACTCTTTCATTATGTAATCTGTAAAGATGCTTTTCTCTCTAAAGGCACATCCAAAGAGAAGATGGTGAGTCAGGATCGGCAACTTCATCCCTGCTACACTGACTCAGAACACGCTAGTTTATTAATAAATAAGTTAAATATCCCCTTACTATTTCCCCCCGACATGTTCATGATAATAACTTTTGCTGGTGCTTTGCGACAAGCTTTAGCCTATTATGTGTGCTTGAACGTGTAACTGTTCCAGCTGCGCTGAAGGCGCGCTTGTTGCTGCTGCTGAAGGAGACACTAAACACTTTCCGAGCCAGTCTCAAAAGTGAAAGCAAAAGAAGACAACAGATTTTTCTTTCATCACCATAATGTATGGTCATTCTGAAAGCATGGATGTTCTGAGAACGTTCTGGGATATGTCAACTTTACAAATAAAATATGGTCTTCTAAACATCCTGAGAATGTCCTGAATGTTTTGTGAAGGTCCTCCAAATAACATCCCCCAAACCTTTAAAGAATTCCACAACAAGACCTTCTTGGATCATCCTGTGAACATTACTGGGCTACATCTGAGAACATTCTGGTAACATCAAATTTCCAAATAAAACATGGTTCCCTAAACATCCTGAGAATGTCATAAATGTTCTGTGAAGGTTCTCAAAATAACATCCTTCAAACCTTTAAAGAACTCCACATCATGACTGTCTCAGAACATCCTGGGAATGTTACTAGGTGACGTCCTTGACACCAGCAGGGAAGTTCTGAGAACGTTCTGGAAACATTAAATTTCCAAATAAAATATGGTCCCCTAAACATCCTGAGACGCTCTGAATGTTCTGTGAAGGTCCCCCAAATCTTTAAAGAACTTCACATCATGACCATCTTGGAACGTCCTGGGAACGTTACTAGGCAACGTCCTTGACACAAGCAAGAATGTTCTGAAAACGTTCTGGGAACATTACTTTTCCAAATAAAATATGGTCCCCTAAACATCCTGAATGTTCTGTGAAGGTCCTCCAAATAACGTCCCCCAAACCTTTAAAGAACTCCACATCATGACCACCTCAGAATGTTCTGGGGACGTTACTAGGCAACGTCTTTGAGCGGCTTCCAGACACTCCACACAAAAAAACAATCCAGGGGAACCGTAGGGCAGGGGCGAGGCAAGGCAAGGGTTGGAGGGCCAGGTCCATGTGGAGGACCTGGAGATTGAGGCAAAGACAGCGGAGCAGTACCCCACCAGGGTGGAGCAGATGCCCTCCAGGGTGGAGCAGGAGGTGCAGGAGCCGTCCAGGGCGGAGCAGGCACCTGCGTCATGGATCAGGACCTGGGGAGAACATGGACAGAAGAGGCAGACAGAACGACAAGGAGAGAGGCAGAGGGTTCGTTGACGGCCTTCATGGCCGTGACAGGACAGGCAGGGAGTTCATTGGTTAGGTGAGGGTCATTGGGTGCTACCACTGTGCAGGGAGCTAGGACAGATGTCCCCATTTTATGAGGTTCCGCAGCCTCAGCCGCCATCTCTGGGGAAACTGTGGTGGGCACCACAGCCACTAAGGATGCCGCAGTAGACGCTGCCACCTCCAGAGGTTCTGCAGCATAAGCCGGCACCTCTGGGGGCACTGGACTCGCGGTTAGATGAGACCTCTGGAGCAGACTTGTGGACAGGCAAGACCTCTGGAGCAGACTTTTGAACAGACAAGACTTCTGGAGCACAGTGTGCAGCCCACACACACCAAATGGCAATCGCCATTAAGGGAAGAGCAGCAGCAGATGGCAGGACCTCTTTAATGGTCAGATTTAATGGCGCTGATGCCACTGGGATGCTTGCAGCCCGCACAGACACTAGTGGTGGGTCCAGCATGCTGGCCAGCATGCTAGGTCGTGACCTTGGGGTGTCAGATGAGACGTGACGAGGCTCTGGGCGGTCAGAAAAGACGTGACAAGGCTCTGGGCGACTAGCCGAGATGTAACTTGACTCTGGGCCACCAGCCGAGATGTGACTTGACTCTGGGCGACCAGCCGAGACATGACTTGACTCAGGAACAACAGCAGTAACTTGACTTGGCTCGTGGAGACCAGTTGTGGCTTGACTTGGCTTGGACTTTCGCCGCCATTTTGTGAACAGGCTCTGCTGTCGCCGCCATTACGTGAACGTGCTCCAGTGTTTGACAGAGTATTCTGTAACGTGGAGAGGGAGACGAGAGGCAAGCAGATCCAAATGCAAGCTTTTATTAGTGTCAGACAAAAAACATGGTCGAAAACAGGCAGGATCGGAACAATAGCACACAGGTGTAGCAAAAGCAAGATGTGGGAATAGTCTGTGCAGCAGGCGCATGTCGATGATCGGCGAACGTAATCCAGGGGGGAAAGCAAAGGGGTTACCCGTGAAACGAGCGAATAGTCCAAAAGGCAGGTGGTGAGTCAGACAAAATGAGAAGACTGGGCTAGAAAGCTAAACACTGGGAACTTGGGAACTAGGGAACTAGGAAGAAACGCGAAACAACAATGCAAAACCACAATACTCGGTGAGCGACAGGGGGCTTATATAGCGTGCCTGATTGGATCCAGGTGATGGGAAACGTGTGATGGAACAGTCTATGCAGTGTGAGATGTTAACTCGATGGGCTCTCTTTAAACATCCTTCAATTCCAATGTGTGAGGAGTAGATTCTATGCATTATATCAGATCTTAGTGCTATTGGTACAATAACTTCACAAATGATTCAATTTTGCACAGAATAATATAGAAGTACTTGGCCACATCCATGGGCAGGTGTTCAGTCTAATTCTGTGTGTGTTCTTTTTTTTTTTTTGTATTACCTGATGTCTTTTCTTGGAGACAGGCAGATAAGTCACCATGCTGATAGACTCTACTTTTGACTTCACTAGGCCCCTGCTTAAGTATTAGCAAATAGCAGGTGCAGCCCTTTGTAGCCTTTTGGTGTGAAGTCGCTAAGATTTTCTCATTTTAATATGTAAGGGATGGGTCAGCAAATTTTTAGACCATAACCAAATAACACTACTAAAGTAGTGGATGTATAGAACCCTAGGGAAAAAACAGCATATGCTGGTAGGTATGTTTTGATGCTGGGATGCTGGTTAGGTATGTTTTGATGCTGGTTTAAGCTGGTCCTTTGCTGGTTTAAGCTGGTCCTTTGCTGGTTTATGCTGGTCATGGTGTTGGTCAAGGACCAGCTTAAACCAGCATCAAAATATACCTACCAGCATATGCTGTTTTTTTCACCAGGGAAATGAATGTGGGTGGTGGACACATCTAATCCTAGCCAATTTTACAGGGTAGTGTATTAAAGATTTTTTTTTTTAATCATATTAAAGTTTCTAACACACTTCAACTTCAAATTCTAAGTGCTGGTTCCTCCTTATTTGTCTGCTCAGTGACCTGTATGCTGATTATAGCATATAGCACCTGTATCCTGATTTATAATGCCTGCATTGATGTACAATAATCTGAGAGACTTTAGAGCTGTCTGATGTTTGTAAGGTTATTGCATATTCGTGAGCAATGTAAGTTTGTTTTTCTTGGTTTCTTTGTTTGTTTATCTTCAACTGTGTAATCTTAGTGTGGTTCATTTTGATTCAATAGTTTGTCATAGATGACTCCTTTAAGCTAGGGGATACATAAAGCTGTAATTTGATGCCTGTAAGGGCTGGAGGGACCCTGATTGGCATCCCTTCCTTATACGGTAATGAAATTAATTGAGTTAACAGCATATTGAAAATATACAATAATATAATAATAATAATAATATATTATGTTAATATATTACAATATTGTAACAATGAGTCGGAGGCAGGAGGATCCATAAGCAGGCAGTTTATTGATGAGACAAATGCACAAACAACAAACAGCAGAGAATTGTAAACCAGAGGCAAGCAGAGTGGTCGGGGCAGGCGGCTAGAATCAAAGTCCGTGGCACAGGCGGAAAGGTCGGTGCAGGCGGCTAGGTTCAGTACACGAGGAGACAGTCCAAACGATAACAGGAGACAATAGAATAAACGCTCAGAATTGTCCACCATGCCAAATCAAGACTTCGCGAGAGACAACAGGAAGGGCGCCATTTTATAGGAAGTGGAAGCGGGGCAAAGGTGAAGGGTCAATCCCAGGTATGGGGCACATGGGAAATGGAGTCCGAATCAGCAAGCTAGTATTCAGGTGAGGGCTCCCTCCGATGGTGTGAGAGAGGCGCCACGGGAGGCTCGCTTGTAACAAATATATTGAAGAATACATAAGGAATTCCTGCTTTTCATATATTGAAAAATGTGACAATATATTTCTTAATATCATAATGTATTTAAATATATATTCAGTATACATTTCATAGCATATAGATGTACATGTGATAGATTGTACGATATGTGTATACATATACTGAACATATTTACTCATGCAGTATATACGTAGATGGAAATATATTTCTTTGAATATTTCTAATATTACTGTAAATCGTATAATTATTTACGTTGCATATATTTCATATATAGATAGTCAACAATAGCACAAGCTCACCTGCAAGTACTAATGTATGAAGCAAAGAGACTATCATTGTGCTGAAGAGTGCACAGCTGTTACTTTTTAAATAAAGTAACATAGTTGTAATGATGTTTGGCAAATCGTCAGTCTAACCACAGGCTACACTCTGCAGCACAATGGTAACCACAAAGATTCACACATATCAGAAACCCTTTTACGTTCAACAAGGTAATACAACATTAAACACTATATATAGAGATCTCCCCTATACTGACATCGAGCAAAAAAATAAAATAATAATAATAATAATATTTAACATTTACTCTCCTTTCACGAACAAGCAAATTAGAAGCAAAAGCAGTGCATGCTGAGAAAAAAAAATCTAGAAATCATTTCATGAATGTGTGTGTATCTATGTATGTGTCACGAATCTGATCGGTGTCCCACGGTCCGCTCACCACCAGATGTCACTCTCACCTTATCACACACTGACTGTTTCATTACACCCCGGACTACATCTCCCAGTATCCATCGCGCTGATTGCGTCAGCACCCTTGACCAATCAGCAGCGCTATAAAAGCCCCGGTCTTTCCCCTCGCAAGGCACGGAGTATTGAGTTGTTGTTGTGTTCTATTGTTAGCGTTTCCTTGTTCTCGAGTTCCTAGTTCTTAGTGTTTTGTTCTCTCACCTGGTTATCTCGTTGTCGACTGTCTCGCCGTCTGCCTTTTTGGACTATAATTTGTTATAAGGATTATTCTCTACGTCTTGCCTGCAATTTACCTGTTTGCCCCTGCCTGTTCGACCTTGTATCTGTCTCGTCCCTTAAATAAAGGCTTGCATATGGATCCGCTCGCCTCTCGCCTCTCACTCCCCGTCACAGTATGAACATACATTCATATTTATATTTATCCAACCCTAATCAAACACATCTGAACAAGATCATCAAGGTCTTTAGGATCACTAAAAAGTTACAGGCAGGTGAATATGATCAAGGTTGGAGTGAAACTGCAGGAAAATGGATCTTGTGGGTCAGAGTTGAGAACCCCTGCCATACATGGTCAATGCATATATTGCAATATACTGAAAAACATACGCACTAATTTACCATATATAGAAGTGTTTAATATATCACATTATGTTTTGCAATATAGTCCCATACCTTTTTGTTTTGAAAAGGATGATAAATGTCATCACAAATAATATCAATAAATAAATAAAAAAGAAGCCATATGGGGAAAGTGGCTTGAAAAAAAAAAACAATAAATTAAAGAAAGTGTTTAAGAACCGCATCAGTTTTCACCTTAACCCACAGCACTATATGTGCATAAAGCCCCTATTGGAGGAAGAACAGGAACTGAGGGCTCCACACCCTACTATGAGTACAAGCCTATACCACAAAACAGGAATTAGATATGTGCTGACAGCTCATGAGGTGTTAGCCATACAATAGCCTCTAGTTGCCCAGCACACATCTAATTTGTTTTCTGTGGTACAGGCTTGTATTTATGGTACGGTGTGGTACAGAAAATGACAAAGGAAGTGATGGCAACAGTGATCCAGAGCTTGCTTGCATGGACTGGACATGATCTGAAAGTCAATCCTGCCAAAGCTAGTGAAACTGATAGCATATGTAGGAGTCTTCCCTTTTCTTTATATGCCAAAAATGTTCAGATTCTAAATAGTAACACATGGTATGCACAACTAACAGGACCCACTTTAGAACTATATTAGGACTTTAGGTGATGATGTAATCAAAGCTGATATATTTAAAGAGTACAATGCATTGGAATCAGAGAATGACAAGATGACTGGTAAGGGGAACAGCTGATAACCCTAATAAAATCCCAAACTTCATAGATTATTTGTTCACATAATGGCAAAGGATGCAGGATTGTTATACCGGAAACTGCAAAGGATGTTACAGAAGTCTGCATTATCTAAACATGATATTTCACATGCTGCCAATGCAGAACAGGTCAAAAAGATTCTCCCTCAGCTTTAGAAAGATGTGGGAGGAAGATTCAAAAGTACCTACAACCCTTGGTGCGGTCCTTTTTTGTGAACCACACTCATGTTCCTTATGGTCAAATATGACTTGACACTAAGATCTTTTTGTTCAATAATATTTTTTTTTTTTTATAAGTTTTGTAACTTTAGAATATTTTATAGTACTAATTAATATTTATGCAATAATTATGATCAGTTTTTCATACTGTAAACCAGGGGTGGGGAACCTTGATCCTGGAGGGCCTTGTTCCTGAAGAGTTTAGCTCCAACCCTAAAGAAAAAAATACCAACCTGTATCCTGAAGACCTTGATTAGCTTGTTCAGGTGTGTCTGATTAGGACTGGAACTGAACATTGCAGGGACACCGGCCCTCCAGGATCAAGGTTCCCCACCCCTGTTGTAAATAGTACTTTTTTTTTTTCTTCAAATTTTTTTTTTGTTTCAACATTTTTACAATTATTTTTCAATTAATGCAGTATTTTAGATAAAAATAGAAATTTTGCCTTTAAAATCCAATTTTTTTTTTTTAATAGACTTCAAATGTCTTGGCATATGATACACAATGGGTAGGATTAAGGGTGTGGGGTAGATACATATAATATGCATGCAAAAACGGAAAGGAAAGCCAACTCTACCAATCTAAGAGTTGCCCCCAAGGAAGCCTAGATGGCTCTCAGTGACATTATCCCCTTTCGGCCAAAGGCCTGAGCTGCATACACCAAAGACTTACCTGTTAAGTGTCAGATATCCTGGACCCAGGGTAGAGCTCAATGGCTTGGAATCAGAAGAAGAAATTATTTTAAGGGGATACTGGATACAGGGCCCAAGGGAACCGGGGCCTGAGCCAACTCAAAGAATGGAATGACGTCGAGTGCGAAACCCATACCATACAGGTTTTTAGAAAAGAACACAAGATGCCTAATGTATGTCCTTACCACGACATAGATTTTTTGAAACTGCACAGAGACTAGGATGCACATTTTAGATTTAGCATGATTCTGCATGAACCGAGCACTCTGGGTAGCGGAGAGTTTAACCCTCAAGAAGAGGGGAAATTCTAAACGACCCTCTGAAGTGGGGAAGCATAGCTGAGTTCACCATGAAACACTCTAGGGGGAAGGCTGGATAAGGCCAGACCCCCTGACATTGCTTTGGAGCCCACAGAGCAGGGAATTCAGCTCTTCAGGATAAGAGAGAAACCCAAGCGCTCAGAAGGGGGAAGCATGCTCATAGGTGATCCCCTAGGGTGAGGAGAGCACTGGTAAGCTCATCCAGCAAAGCGAACAACTTAACAGGGAGGCAGAGAGAGGCCTAACTACCTGAAGTTGGTGACTCACAGAATGAGAGGGAAACTTAAACAATCAGGGGGAAGCAGCGTGTTTGTAAGTGACCCTCGGAGCGGGTGGAGCACTGCCAAACTCCCCATGAGAGCAGCCTAAGGGGGAAGGTGGTGAAAGGGCCTGACCCCTTGGCAGGGCTGCTCAAGAGACCCTCCATGGTGAGGGTAGCAATGTTAACTTGACCATAAGGCAACCTACCAGGGAGGCAGAAGGTCTCAGCTCTCAAAATAGGAGAGGAACTCAGATGCTCAATTTTGGCAGCATCATGCTCATAGGTGAACCTCTAGTGTGAGGGGAGCACTGCAAAGCTCAACCAGCAAGAGAGCAACATAACAGGAAGGCAAGATGGGCCTAACAACCTTGAGGTTGCTGCTCAACAGAGCTCCAGGGAGTACAGGGTCCTGTGAGAGGAGTCCTCAGATGCTCAACCGGGAACAGCAAGCTCAAAGATAACCCTCTAAGGTGAGGGGAGCATTGCCAGGCATATGGAGACAACAGGACGGGCCTATTCAACTCGGTATTGCTGCATAAGAGTTCCTGGGAGCAGCAATCTCAGCCCACAGGATCTCAGCCCTATGACTCAAACTGGGAACGGGAGGCACATAGCTAGCCCTCGCAGTGAGAGGAGCACACCTTAGCTCGACCAGAAGGCAGTTCATATATGTCTGAAGAGCTACCGCTCCTCAGAGAAGAATTTCTGCAGAAACACCTCTCACTCGCATCTCCAGGAAAGCAGTGTACTCAAGCCCACTCCATGGAGAGGCGATTCACTTGTTTGACCGTAAGGGCAGTGTGGAATTAAAGACTGGATCCCCTCAACACCTCAGCAGGAGGAGCTCACATGATGTTACATGATGGTTAAGTGGATGACTCATATCTCAGGAACCCCCTCGAGTGAGACATGAGTAGCACATCTTGGCTCGGCAGCTTCTCGAAGGCAACCTCAGGCATGATGTCAGGAGCTACCGCATCACGAAACATACACTCCGGAAAACCTCAGCATGAGCAGAGGACCCATGTGTCCTGGGGTTGCAGTGCTTTAAGGGTACCTGATGGCCAAGGAGGCTCTTCAGCTGGTTTGACCATGATCCAGAAAGCATAAGGCCGAAGGCTATCATCCAGGCTGTATCCAGTAGAGATGGATGAGACCATCACCACAATCAGTTGACAGATCAAGTTGTTCTGACATTAGCAGGGGAGGTCCTACCCTGTAGCAGTCAAAAACATACAAGGACAGGTCCTCATAGCACCATCACAGCTCCTGCACAGGTCCAACATAAGAGACTGCAATGCAAGTGCAGGAGGCTCCTGCCCAACCCTGGTAGACAGAAAGGATGGTGGCTTCTGTAAGCATCAAGGAGGCTCACAAGCCAACACTTCAGCATGAAGAGAAAGGGCTCTCAAAGTGCATATAATGTGATTATCCACATTCTATAGTTCATTAGGAAATTACTGAGAAGGGAAAGAATATCCCTCCAGGTTCTTTCCATGAACTACAACCACAACACGCAGCATGTATTCAGCTCCCACGAGAGCTAAACATGCTCCGCCCACATTCTAGATTCCTCGGAAATCAAGTGAGAATGGAGCCGCTGCCGCGAATTTGTCGTTATTCCCACAATGAGCACAAGTCATCTCACCTCACATTCAATTCATGCATATTCCTCATGAGAACAAGCAATACATCTATGAGTGCTGAACGCGCTTGCTCTTTACAACACACACACAGCACTTGAGCTGCGTGAAACAATGGGTATCAGAACATGCTTATCTCTCGTGAGAAACAAGCAGTGAATGCCACGAGCACATTTAACTCCTTTGAGATCTGAATGCGCTCGCTCTTCACCACACACACACACACACTCACACACACAACATGCGAGCAATGTGAAAACAGTGGGTATTATAGCATGCTTATCTCCGTGAGAAACAAGCAATGAATGCCATGTGAACTGCAGGTATCAGAGCATGGTTAAGCAATGAATACTGCAAGCGCATTCAACTCCCTCGAGAGCCGAACGCACTTGCTCTTCACCACACACACAACACGCAAACCACATGAAAACTGTGGGTATCAGAGCAAAGCCTCCACGAGAACATGCACTCCTAGTCATGCTTAGTTTCTGCTAACACAAACAAATGGTCAGTGAAGATGAAGAAGAGGATGACACGTTCTCTTGGCGCCCCTTTATACTGTGGTCTTCCTGGTAGTGACATCATAGGCTGTCATCGGCCAATGTTATTATCGTGTTTAGATGTATGCTTCAGGACACCGGTCACACCGAGGTGTGCCCCATAGCAACTTCTAGAGGACGCAGTTCGATGTTCCCTCGAAAGGGAACCACTTTTTTTTGTCTCTCTTACCCAAAGGAAATCTGTATTTTTATTTTTTGTATTGTTGTAAAGCAATATTATATAGGTGCAGTTCCACAAATTACAGATGGCAAACCATGCAGGACAATGATGGAAAGCTCATCCACTGTTAGAACCTGTTAACACTGGTCTTCCACCCTGTTATATTTAAACCTGTTAGACAAGTAATTTTAAATAATAATTTGACAGCAAAGTTAAATATTTGACATACTTTTGTTTTATTTTGTGAGGTGAAGAACATTAAAGCATATGTTCTGAGCAAAATGTTTGTGTTATTTTGGTAGGATGCTAAAAACAAGAAAAACATGTAATTTTTTTCCAAGAATTATGAATTATGAAGCCAAAATGTTACTTATATTAACATTTTGTCATAATTATGTAATGATACCAGGGAGTGTCTGAACAATCTATAATTAGTATTTTCCCTCTTGGCCAGTATGATTCAATAGTTAAACTTTTTTGGTAGTCCAAGAAAAACATAATTTTTTTCCAAGAATTATGCTGTCAAAATGATATAAAATGACCCCTATATGAAGTTTTTCTCTGCTTCACAGTCTTTAAGTACTTAATTTGTGCACTCATAGAAAAAGACTTGCTTACAAGACTTAAAACACTATAAAAAGACTACAAGACTTTACCCCACCGCATATCTGCTTTGGTGGCGCAACTGATGAAGTGAGTGTACTTCTCTGGCAGTGACCCAGGTTTGAATCCAGTTTGTGGTGTTTAATCAATTCTCATTCATGAAACTTGTGTAAATATGAGTAAATTCTGAGTAATTTGCGGATAAAACAGACCTTCCTGAAAACTATCTTCTGGATTCACAAACCCTTCATTAATGTATGATTTGATAGTTAACGTGTGTTAATGAATTACAATCTTTCATAAACAGGGCGCTCATGCACACTCATTCACAACTAGCATAATCTCCACCTATAAATTACAGTTATGCAAATACATTTCTTTCATACTAACATTTTGAAAATACAAACATTTTCATGATTTTTAAAGTTTATGCCAGAACGGCTTTACGAACAATTTACACAAAAATTCATTCTGTTCGTGTTTCAAGAATGAGGACCAATGTACATATGTCTGTTCCCAGTGTCTCTGATGTTCTCTAGATTAGTGATTTAGTTATGCTTATTCCTGCCATTAGGTGTGTTCGACTTAACGCAGCACTGCGCAGCTCGATCAAATTCTGACTTGAAGCAGTGCATGCTGGTTAGAAATTTTGTCCGACTTGAGGCGGCGCCGATGCCTCGTGACTGTCACATGTGGCATCAAAGTACCGCGATAGCGATTCGGGAGCAGCGACTGACTCAGCCGGCACAGTTTCTTCAGAGTGGCTGCAGGAGCTCTGATGACCACAAGGCTTTCACGATTGGCCAGATTCACCACATGACAACGATCACGTGTGTTTTGGGTTTATTCTAACATCCTCAAGTCCGATAATGCTGACAAATCTGTGTTTTTAGAACAATAAAACACTGTAGTCACAATATTATATTGGGTCAGATTTATCATAAAACACTGTTAAAAGCATATAACCCCACTTTATTAGTATTTAAACAGTATATGTTTATGTTGATCATTATTCTTGTTCAGATGGTGCTGTATTAAGCAGTATATGAAACGTGTTTCTGTTGCTCATGAAAACGCTTTTGAAAAGTATGTGTATTCGATAAATATTGCATTTAATTCACTTCATCTGTGATAGAGCATGCAAAAACCACAAGAGGTTCACTGACGAGCAGAAAGTGTCCGACCTGACAGCTTCGTTTTCAACTCTGCCCGCGACTGCTCTCGGCTACTCTCGTTGATCGCCATCTGTAGCCGTAGATGAAGTTGAACACACCTATTGGTTCCTTAGTTCAATGTGTCATGTTCTCATTTTTTGTTCTAGTCATGTGTCTGTTTGCTCATTGGTTTGTTCATGTCATGTGACCCTCACAGTTTGGTATTGAAAGATTATGTGTAATTTTAGACAGATGCATTTACATTGTGACTGTGACCCAGATGCAATCAACAGGAACTGTCTCTGTAAAGGTGTGAACCAAATGGTCCATACATTTAGAATAACAAAGGAACAGCATTTCTCAGGAACTTCTTGTAGATTGCAGGATCTCCAGCGGGAGGTCCTGATAGTATCTATTGTTTCTAGCCATTTGTCTTTAGGTATAAAGTTCTGTCTTAAAGACAGAACTATGGGAGAAGCTATGTAGAAGCTATGCAGAAGCTATGCAGAAGCTAGAGAGAAGCTAAGGAGAAGCTATGAAGAACTTTGGAAGGAACTAGGAAGAAACTTCGAACACTTACATGGGTTAAGATCTAGAAGACGGCTATGCTACATGACTTTCTTCAATAAACTCTTTTCCCCTGAACTTTGGTCAAGCTTACTTATTTTATGTATTAGATAAATCTAATACATATGGCGAGCCATCCAAACCACTGGTCAACCAAATACAGCAAAATCTAACAGTATATATAGCCCTCATGTTGCCGCTGTCTCTTGTTGTGTATTAATGTTGGAAAATTGCTGTTGGTGAGTCTGTTTATGCCAAGTCAAGTCTGTTTGTGTCTAATCGATTCATGCCAAGTCAAGTTTGTTTTAGTCAAGTCATCAAGTCATTGTTTGGATTGTCATTTGTTTGGATTTCACGTTTGAGTTGTACATAAAGCTGCACTTGGGTTCATCTCCTTCAACTTGCCTCCAGTGGGTAAATTCGTTACAATGCAATACAATGCTTCAAAAGAAATAACTGTCAACAGGTCCTTCATTTTCACTTTTCTGTTCTCATAAATGAAAGATTTTATATGAGTTGGCTTAAGCCGGGCTTACACTACAGGATTTTTAAAATCCTAACCGATTATGAAATCTGGTTGCAGTGCACACATAAGGAAAATCTTTGCAGATTGTCTTCCCTGAAATCTTAAACATGCACACACTACAAGATAAGAAAATTGCGTTGCACCACACACTATAAGATATTATTAAGATTATCATGACGGAGGGAGTTTCCTCCATCTCCACTATCCAATGGACCTTATAGCAGCTGTTTTGTGGTCGAGTAGTATTAGCTGTTGTGAAAGTACTGATGTAATCATAGCCGTGATCATCCCAATTTAAAATCCTGAATATCAAACATGTTTGATATGATCGGGGCGCCCCTGATTTGTGTGTTATATGATATGATATATGATCGGGAGGTGCAAGATTCTATCTGTGAACGTCCTACATTACCAGATAATTTGTGCCGAACATCAGGACCGATCGAGGTGCTCGACAAGATATTTGCTCCGATTCTCGGGAGGGGAAAAGCGGGGCAAAATCGGGCTAAAAATCCTGTAGTGTGAGCCCGGCTTTACTACTAACAGTGTTTCCTGTGATCAGTTTTTCCTGACCCTGGTGCTGGAGTTCCCCCAACAGCACACATTTCTGATGCAGCCTTTACAGAGCTATAACTAGGGTATGCAGGGCCCTGGTGCAGGTTGAACACAAGCCTGACAAACTACATTAATTGTATTGATACCATATATGAAACCATAAAGCTGGCAAAAGTATTTATTGTGACAATATAAACTGATGTAAACATTATTTTTTTCTAAAGTAGGATACATGTATGTGAAACTCTTTTGTCACATGTACCAGAATCCCTGGTGAAAAATACAGCATATGCTGGTAGATATGTTTTGATGCTGGTTTAAGCTGGTCCTTAGCTGGTCTATGCTGGTCCATTGCTGGTTTATGCTGGTCATGTTGCTGGTCAAGGACCAGCATAAACCAGCAAAGGACCAGCATAAACCAAAAAAAGGACCTAACCAGCATCAAAACATACCTACCAGCATATGCTGTTTTTTTTCACCAGGGATGGCTGCCTTCATTCCTTTCAGTCCTTGCTGGGTTAGGCTGATTTAGATTTGACTGCATAACACTACCTTAAGAGGTTTTTGCATACTCATAGGTAATGGAATTCTTGACAATTTCATTTGTTTTATCATGCATTTCATTTGTTTTTCCAAAGTTGTATCCAACAGCCTAAACATACATACACAGAAAAATCCTCAATGTTAGATGAACACACACTTTATATGAGTCTATTTTCTGATGTATGTTTATTGAAACAAAGTATTTTTTTTATGAGTTAAGCAAGCTCATGCATAGGTTTACAGAGAGGCTGATTAACAATACTCCAAATCAGATTTTTGCATGACATTCATTATATTTTACATTATATAGCCATATGGATGGACCATATATGGCTGTATTGATTCATATATTGTAAAATGTAGAGAGTATTATCCCCTTTAGGATCCCAGTGGTAATGCCTGATCAAAAATGTTTTACATTTTTATAAAAAGCAACATACATATAATACATCTAATAAAATGATGTAATTATACTACACAAACTAATTCAATAACGTATAAATTTGTAATTATCCACAATACTTTCTTTATGAAAAAAAACGTATTTAAATGCTATATAGCACTATAATGTATGATAAATAATGCACGAGTAAATCAATTTTTAAGCGGTTTTAATTGTCAATGTATATTCAGCCCATACGGAAATGTAATATATGACATATATCAGAAGTGCTACTCTCATATATGTTAAATATAGGGCAATATATTATTATCACATATATGAATTTCCCATAATTTGTATATAAACATATTGAAAGTATATATATGAGTAACTTTTATATGGTATTGCATGTTATGACCATATATGTTTACAATATATATTAAAATGGTATATTGTATTATATGATATGACCATATATGTTAACAATATATATCAAAATTATATATGGTACTCTATGTTTTGACCATTTGTATATATTGACCAGTGTATATTGAATTTATGCAAGTTTATTAAGCATATATGCCTAAAAGATACTGCTTATTGTAAATCATATAACAAAATTAATTTTTGCTTAACTATATTAATTGTTTCAATTCAGTTTTCTGGGGAGAAAAAGTAGAGATGAATATATAACCTGTTCAAAAAAATGCCAATGTACTAAAAGTTACTTAGTAAAAGGAATGTATTATAGAGTTATTGAGGGGGGGACAAAACACTTCATGTAACTGTTTGTCCATATGTGCTCTCATCATCAATGAACTAAAACGCATTTCATTAAAATACATGAGCGATTGTGTGCGAATGTCACAATACCGCTTTTGCGCATGCGCCAAAATTTAAACATACCCGCGCTTCTATGAGGACCTGAACGCTTTTTACAAGTTGGAATCTCGTAATAACGGGAATTCCAATATGGCGTGAACGCACCTTAAGTGTTATATGAATGGTTTGGTCTGCAAGAGCCTCTGTCTCTATATAGATCAGCTAATGTTTTAAATATTCCCTGTCATTGTTTTATATATGATGTTATGATTACAGCTGCATTGATGTGTTTTGCAATTTGCTCGCGTTAAAGTTAATTTTAGCTATTGGGTAGGTTAATCTGTATGGAGATACTGTGAGCTCAATGTTTTCACTGGATAAGCAATGCCACATTTGGAAATTATTTAAAGCTGTCTGACAAAAATAGTGGATGAAAATTATAATGTTTATCTCTGAAATGTAGTCTAGGCTAGAACTATAAAACTGCACGAAATGGAATTATTTAAATACAATCACCTTGAATTCATATAATAAATTACAGTACTTGGTTATATTGCACCAAGTGTATTGACATGTCAGTGACATGCCTAGAGTGGGTGCATAAGCACATGTATGTGCATATTGCATAAAGGTACAGTACACTAAAGGATGTGATTGTGGGGTTTTAAAAATATGGTTAATCTATCATAGTATATTTTTTTCATATCTTTGCTGATAATTGTGCTATTCTTGTTTGTGTCCCATGAAAAGGTAATGAGTCCCGAAAAGGTTAAATATTTTATTGAAACCAAAACTAGCATCTGCCATATACATGTAAACAAATCAAATCAACAAAATATTTTAGTTAAAAATGTGTCTCCATGTACTGTTTAATAAAATTCTAATGCATTTAATCTGTTAAATAACAGTAGAGTGAGTGAGTTTTTGGATATGGTAAGATAAAACTTATTTTAGTGAATGAAGTACCACATTTCAGCTATCATTTTGTTAGGGTGGGTACACAAAATATTATTTTATCCTTGCTTATAGAAAATCTTCAATCTATCTGCTTTCTAACAGCTTCATGTGGCCGTAAACATTTATTTTTAACATGGCTTTAAGCACTATAGATTATTAAAGTTTCACTTTCACTGTGACAAAGGCAGTAAATGTGGTGTTTATATGGAATAATTGTAATATTTATGGTAGAAATACAGAGAGAGTCCTCGTATCAGTAGGAAAGCGATCAAACGAGCATCTTCCATCCAAATACTTGTGTTGCAAAACAAAAAATGCGGGAAACTATTAATTGGTTATTCTACAATTAATTGTACTATAAATTATACTACTGTAAATTGATAAACTGTTTGGCGTAATGAGGTTTAATGCCTCCGACAGGGCCTTTAGTCCCATTTAGCAGCATGTTAGCAACCATCTTTTTTAAGAAACATAACAGTTTAAAAAAAAAAAAAAAAAAAAAAAAACAAGAGTGCGGTTTAACTGGTGTGTTTTATGTCATAGAATAAAACGTGAAAGTATTATGAGTTTGTGTGAACCGCGGACCTTATTTTAGGGGATTTAATCAAAATTGTCATTCAAAAACCTATGTTATAGTTCCACCCCTCTATTTTTTTTCTCCAGGCCAAAAACGATGCACATATTAGGTATTATGAATGTCAACACTTTATTTCATGGATGCTAAATAGCAAATTAAATTGTAACCTTAGCTGTGAACTCTGTCATTGAGCATTTGGGTTACTATAGTTTAGTTCTTCATGTATATAGAGACATATTAGTTGAACGGGCATGCAGGCTGTGCTTTGTCGTTGTTCTGCCATGTCCTTGTGGAATCTGGTAATATTTTACAACTATGACTTATAATTATTACATAAATAATGAGTATTCTGCAGTTTTAAAATCATCTTTAACTTTACCAACTATGTTTAATACTCACTATATTTGTCATCTTATGGTAGTTAATTACTTCAAGATATAGGCACAGTTCTAACTAAAAAGCAAAATTAAACTTTGGTACAATGTTGGATTGCAAGACTTAAGCAGGTTTTATATTTTAATATCATGTTGACTAAAATCAAGTTTAGTTTACTGTACCACCCAACACTACCAAAGTTATAAAGTTGCTTTTAAATGTTGTGCACTTCCTGAAATCATATATGGTTCAGAAAATGTATTGTAATTATCTTATAAAAACCTAACTTTTACTATTTTTGTTTTTTTTTTCCAGAAATTTCTTCACCTGGGGCCTACTGGGGATGGCAATAAACCAAAAACTAACCAAGCTGTGGGAATACAAACCTGTAGACCTTTAGCTGAACCACTACAATTGATGTTCTGTTTTTTATGCCTGTTCAGTGTTTTGATCAGTTATATATGAAATTGTTTCTTTTTTTTTTCTGTTTGATTGTGCAGGTCGGTAACATTTTTTTCTCTATTCAAATAAATTGTTTTAATAAAGATATTTCTTTGTGTAGCTTACTATACCATTTAACATTTAAGGCTTAAGGTGTGAAATGTGCAATGCACTGCAACTTTGTATAGTGTAGAGTGTCTTACATGTGTCTACAACCTCTATTTAAAGATCAAAGATCACATATTAAAATATGAAATATATATATTTCATATTTAGCATGTATACAATATATAATATAATAATTATATATAATATATTATGTAATATAAATCAATATATTTTTCATATTTAAGACATATGTGCTCATATAAATCTGATTATATTATCTTGTACATTGAGGTACATGCGCATGCTTGTGCTTTAGTCCAGGAGAAGACAATAAACTGTTGATGTTTTGCTGCATGTCATTTAGTTTAAAGGCTGTAGTTGTTGATGCAGTGATAGTTAGTTTTTGTGTGTGTATTATTTCTGGCTAGTGGTTAACTGCAAAAAAAAACCTTAGTTTCACAGAGAATGTTTCATGATGATAATCCAGACAATACCTGTAAAATAATTTTATAAAAGAAAAAAAATATTTAAGAAAATTTAGGATATTTGATCTTAATTTTACAGTTTTTCTTTGGAAGCTACTTCTGCCAGTTATGACAGTTTTTTTAAAAAAACGGTCTTTAACCATTATTTCCATTAATGGTAAACGTTTGGCACCCTGTGCTGCCATGCATTTCACTGTTTTTTTACGTTTAAATTTTCTACAGCGTATATTATCTCATATATTTTTACATATATACTTACATATATATATACAATGCCTCTTCCAATATATAATTTCATATAATGTGGGATATATTTCAATATACATAACAATATATTAAATAGTATAATAATATGTATTTATTCAATATATGAAAACGGCAATAATTGCAGTATTGTCCCATATATTACAATATATTACTTACATATATAATATATTATTATATAATATATCATATGATATATTACTATGTAAATATCACAATATATGGAGACACATGAAATATATTGTCACGTAATATATTGAGAAATATATTTTTGTTGCGTAAGGGTACAGACATTTGATGAGGCTCAGAGGTGACATTATGTGGCTCAGAGGTGACAAATATTATTTCTATAAATATTAAATTATGGCACTTTAAAAATAAAATTAAAACTGCCTGCAGGTGGCGTCAAGTCACTGATTTTATCATTGAATCATTCATTCAGTTGATTCCTTTAAAAAGCTGATTCATTCAGGAAAGGATGAATGTCTTAATGAATGGGTAACTGAATCGTTGACTCACTATATTTGTTTAAAACGCTTGTTCATTTATAAACAAAACAACTGAGTTTGCTTGGAGATGCGCGGTGGCTTAGCTGTGACTTTGAAACTATTTTTGTTAATGAAATAGAGCAAAATCAGGTAATAATGTTAAAGGTCAGACAATGTAAGTCACTTTATATTGTAAGTCACTTTAATATTAACTTCTTGTTTATTGAACTTTGTATTAAATCAATGTCAGATTTGCAAACTCCCTTAATAGTTAGTAAAAGTTGTCACTCATCTTATGTACACCATGTTTACACTTTGTTATAATGAGATGATTTGTGAGTTTGCATAACCCAGCAATGAACAAAACTCTAGTGTTTCGAGCAGTGAGTGGATTCTGATTAACACTGTGTTCAAGGAATCAGATATGAGAAATGTCTGTGATACATTACCTAATGCTCCAAAAATGTGCTAAAAGTAGAAACCTCTGAAGCTTAGGGTTGGGTACCGAAACCCCAAAAGCCAACACGGCACCGGTACCCATGTGACCGGTATGTACCGGACTGAATCAGAACGCGAATTTCGGTGCCTCATTTCGGTGCCACTTAAATGCCTGAACTGTCGATTGAAATATTTGTCTTCTGGTGCTATGACACAGATGTAGAAGCGATGATTCATCAACATGCATGATCGCTAGTTAAATTTAAATACTGCATTCATGGGGTGTCAGAATGATCAGAAAATTTATTTACTGAATGAGAAAACTCACGTGAATGTCGGAAAACTTTGATGATAGAAATTGAAGACATCTTTGTAGTTACTATCCATTTCGAATTAAAAGCACAAATCGTCTGGAAATGAGACCATCCGAGAAGCGCGTGAATGCTGCAACTATCGTTATACTTGTTCTGACTGCAGCAGGTGGTTTTCCATTAGCTTAGCTAGCTACATTAAACACGTCTAACTTAAAATGGCAAAAACTAAAGTGTATAGCCACATTCTAAAGTGTGGCTATATTTCACGAGAAATGATTCAGACACTGCGACATGCAGCAAATGTTTTACAGCAGTTGCGTGTGAAGGGGAAAACGCGTCAAACCTAATGAAACATTTGATGGTATGTGGAATAAACTTGAAAGCAGAGGGATGCACCGTGTTTGACAGTTTGCAGACATCAGCTGGAGCGGTGTCGTATTTTGCCAGAGATGGCAAATATGTGATGCGATCTAGGAAAACCCAACACATGGTGAAATTTTACCTTTTTTAGGTTTTGACACCATATGAAAGCTGAGTTCAGGCCCCTTTCCAAAACTTTTATTTTTTACAAAACCTACGTTAAGGCTATCTTAGGTTGGCTGATAGCGATGATTTTCAGGAATGGGATTTTGAGAAAAACGGCTTTAAAGTGAGACGGCCTTTACTTTCACTTTACGGGTTTAACGAGAGCTGTCCATTGATCACCCATTTTATGTTTAGTAAATAATGCAGCCTAACTTGTAGTAAAAGCGAGCACAGCGCAACTGTTCGTGCACTGTGCATAAAACAGACTGTCATCAGACGACTTCTCTTTAGTAACTTCATCATCCGATCCTTCATTTCTGGATGTGAAATAGCCCGTAACATCATTTAGGGCACTGACATCACCAAAACTGAGCAGATTGAGACGAGTAAGATCGGTTAAGTGAGCAGCTGCAGTACTTTAGACGGCGTTGTTGTGCTCCGCCATCTAACGATATTAAAATAAATAAATAAATAAATTTTGCTTGCCGTACTTTACACAGGACTGGTGGAGAATGTGAACTGATACGCCTTTACTAAATATGTTACGTGGTTTATTTTGATAGGTTAACTGTTTTTGTGGTGTTAAGGGACAGCACCTCCGCAGCACGTTCTTAACATAGGAGAAAGACAGTCATTTCTGCTTGCTGCAATAAATGTCTATTTTTCTGCACTAAACAAGTGAATTTCGAAGAGATATTTTCAGAGATGATAGACAATATGTTATAGTAATTATAATAATATAATGAAAAACGAATTTCCTGAAAACGGCCCACCGCGACATCCAATGGGTTTTCCCCCGATCTCATCACATATAGTCATATTTCTGCAAAAGAATTGCTGAAATTTTAAGCTGTTAAATTATTGTAGTTGGGTTAGGTGGCTTAGGTTTTATTGTTGTTGCGTTTTGCATTGACTTAATAATGTATAGTACTACTTTTTTTTTCTTTTAATACATTGTTGAATTTAAAGAACTTTTTTGTCCAATAAAAATATATTCTTGTGTCATCCACCACTTTGTGGCTTTTTTAAAAGTATCGGTTCAGGCACCGTTTTGGCACCGGTACCATTTTAAAAGTATCGATTTGGCACCGGTATCAAAAAAACCCCAAACGATACCCAACCCTACTGAAGCTCCCCTGAGTGCAAAAACAAATATACTGATTGAGTCAGTTGCACTGGTGCTCCTAAATATTTTTATATGGTAAGTAGTAGTTGCTTACTACTAACTACATGCAGTAGTTTTTGCAGTAATTTTTAGTCACAAATATGACTGAAATGGTTGCACTGTATAGTCCTGCAAATCAGTATACAGAAGTTTCAAAGTTAAATAATATGCATTTGTTGCATTTTCTTGTCAGAAAAAGAGTTATTTTGGAATAAGTCAGCCTTTAAAGGGATAGTTTGTCACGGGCAGTAACAGGCAGAGTTCTAAACCGGTAGTCAGTACCAGAAAATAAGACCAGGCCATTGGAACCCTCACAGTGGCAGAGGAAACCAGGTGAACTCTCCAGAAACAAACAGGTGTACAGGCTTGGAAGGCCAGAGTCAGGTAGAAGGGAGATTCAGATGACAAATCCAAAAGATCCAGGCCTGAAGATGAAACCTCCGTATCCCAGGCTAGCCAGGAGCACAAATCGGACAGATGAAGCCTGGCAAGGGGTTGACAGAGAAGGAGGACAGGACAGGCAGAGAATCCTGGAGCAAACAGGAAAAAACAAAACTGGACAAACTGACAAGAGAAAAAAACAACTTAATGCTAAGCGCAAGAGCAAACAACAATCTGGCACAGAACAATGCATACAAAAGTAGAGCAATCAATGAGCAGGATAACAAGCAATGACCGGTGAAAAAATAGATGAAATGAGGGGGCGGGTCCAAGACATGACAAACAAAGGAACACATGGCAAACAAAACAAAAGCCATGTGCTAGACACATATGACAACCATAAATACAAACAGGCATACAAAGCCAGGCTGATCAGCCTGGAGTCCTGACATAGTTCACCCAAAAATGAAAATTTGATGTTTATCTGCTTACCCCCCGGGCATCCAAGATGTAGGTGACTTTGTTTCTTCAGTAGAACACAAAGATTTTGAACTCAAACCGTTGCATTCTGTCAGTCATATAATGGCAGTCAATGGCTACCAAATCTTTGAGAGTAAAACTAAACATACACAAACAAAACCAAATTAAACCCTGTGACTCGTGACGATACACTGTTGTCCTAAGACACGAAATGATCGGTTTGTGCAAGAAACTGAACAGTATTTATATCATTTTTTACCTCTGATTCACCACTATGTCCTACTGTCCTGAGCGCATGCACAGCATCTGGCATGTAACATGTGTTGATACCCAGCTGAAGAGCAAGCAACCATAACTTCAAGCGATCAGGCTCAGAAGTTGGAAATCATTGAAAAGTCAACAATTCCGCAAGAGTTCGCGCAAGTAAACGTAATCTTTTAGTTTTAAATCCGTTTGAACAATCAGGATAAGCGCAAGTAAATACCAATAGTCGTCATACCCACAATCTCTGTGCACTGTAAACAATGAGTGACGTATAAGCGCAGATCACTTCCGGCGCTTGCGTATACTACGCCAGAGCACATACACACGTCACCCGCCAGATGCTGTGCATGCGCTCAAGACAGTAG
>NW_026129245.1:0-40687 GCF_022985175.1 Labeo rohita
TATTATATCAGTAGTGAAGAAAAGCCAAAAGCTTACAGCACCTGGTATCCCCAGGCAGTCTCCCATCCAAGTACTAACAAGGCCCGACCCAGCTTAGCGTCCAAGATCAGACGAGATCGGGCGCGCCCAGGGTGGTATGGCTGTAAGCGAGGGCTGTTGCAAAGTGTGGGCTATTTAAAGGTCATCGAGTGTATCAGATCAGTAGTGAAGAAAAGCCAAAAGCTTACAGCACCTGGTATTCCCAGGCGGTCTCCCACCCAAGTACTAACCAGGCCCAACCCAGCTTAGCTTCCGAGATCAGACGAGATCAGGCGCGCCCAGGGTGGTATGGCCGTAAACGAAATCTGTTGCAAAGAGTTGCCTATTTAAAGGTCAGCCCCCATGAAGGCCAGCGTATTATATCAGTAGTGAAGAAAAGCCAAAAGCTTACAGCACCTGGTATTCCCAGGCAGTCTCCCATCCAAGTACTAACCAGGCCCGACCCTGCTTACCTTCCGAGATCAGACGAGATCACGCACGCTCAGGATGGTATGGCCGTAAGTGATGGCTGTGGCAAAGTGTGGGCTATTTAAAGGTCATCGAGTGTATCAGATCAGTAGTGAAGAAAAGCCAAAAGCTTACAGCACCTGGTATTCCCAGGCGGTCTCCCATCCAAGTACAAACCAGGCCCAACCCTGCTTAGCTTCCAAGATCAGACGAGATCGGGCATGCTCAGGGTGGTATTTTAAACAGATTCTTAAATTTGTAATCCTTCAGTTAATGGCTGGAATACACTACACTAAACTTTTCCCACTATTTCCAGTTTGGTGAAATTGACGCTAGTTGCCTGAAGTCAGAGCGAGTCTGCAGATAGAGAGTTAACAGATTTCATAGAAAATCGTGTAGTGTATGATGGTCACAAACTAAAGATTTTTAGCTTCAGTCTACGACCCAGTTGGAGGATATCTAACATGTATGATCATTTTAGAACACATTGTTTTCATTTGTTATGCCTCTCCTAGCAACAAGGTGCACATTTCTGTGTGAGTGTGTTGTGTTTGGAATGACTTTAAAGTCTGAAAGTGTGTCAGTCATTTAGTGTATGACGCCCAGGGTTCTGCAGTCGCTGCAGGAACTCCTCCTTCTCCAAAATCCTGAAACCTTAGGATAATGATAGTTCAATAAACAATTGTCGGTAATCTATGCAAGCCGCATGCAAATACTGACAAGTCTGCAGCCATTATAAATGCGGCGAGAGCGACAATTGCATCAGAATCTTTTCCTTCATCCTGCTGCCATCATTGAAAAATGGTCTTCACAACATCCGATGCCATGTTAGTTGTAAGGGATGACTAGCTACGGTATGACAAGCTAAACTTGGTAACCTCATAATTGCTCATAGAAAAATACATTGGATATCATCATTTTTTTGTCATGACTAATTTATTAATAATCCAGGATCATCTGTATTAAAGAGAAATAATCACTTTATCCAGTGTTTAAAATGAAGTTACTTACACATAACTACTGAAAAACTTTGGTCTCGACCAAATATAATATGAATATGCGAACCTATGAACCGAACTGATATTTAAAGGTAGTCTCCATGCTATGTACACATATCTGTCCTCACAGGTACAATTTTGGCTGTATTATTTGTGTCCCCTTCAAACATTTCTTGAGAAATGTCATGTTTATTATAAACACCCCACTGGATTATGCACCCACTGTAAGATGCAAGAAACAGTGAAACACACTACAAGACTGCAAAAAGTATGAGGAGGATAGGGCAGAGTTAAAGGCACAGATTGATGAACAAAACATGACACTTGAGCATTTATTAGGGAAAACATCTGGGACCCATTAAGTAATCTATTAATAAAAAAAACCTGGGTTAAGTGATAGAATTTAGAATAAATATAAAGCCTAAGGTAGTCAATTAAAGTTTTTATTCTTTTTTTTCTTCCTTCAGTCTCATTTTACTGCCCACACTCCTGTCTAGTAGGTGGTGGTAATGCACCAAGTTGCCAAGTTGCCAAGCTGCCAACTGACATAAAACCTGAAAGAAGAAAAAAAGCAGAAGAAAGCAAAATGATTGGTTTACAGGTTCAACCAATGGAATCAAAGCAGAGGCAGGATGAAGATGTTTGGAAATTTGGAGGGAATAGTGATGGGAAGTTCGGATCATTGTACCGACTCGGACCTTTGAGTCTTATACAGCAAAATGAACAAATCTTTTTTTGAGTCATTTCGTTCATTTTAGTAAAATATAATTAAAATGTTGCATATTACTTTCCTAACACATCTACTGCTTGCACAAACGTTGATCACACTACAAACAACATAAAACTATAATATTATAAGAAACAGAAAAGATAAATTCATTGTTTACGTGGGTCTATAGTCTGTGATTAGCTCACCTCACCTCTTATTTGAGTTTAGGTTTTACTTAGTTTTTGGGTTTGAGCGTTTATTCATCACGTGACAGCCCCATAAGCTTAACTTATATGCATCAGTTTCTTCAGAGCGGCTGCAGGAGCTCTGGTGACAAAGCGGCTGTTTCACGATTGGCCAGATTCACCACATGACAACGATCACACGTGTTTCGGGTTTATTCTCCGATAATGCTCACAAATTTGTGTTTTTAGAACAGTAAAAGTGTTTTTACTTTAATCACAATGTTATGTTGAGTTACGTTAGTCATAAAACACTGACAAAAGCATATATAACCCCACTTTATTACTATTTAAATAGAATATGTTTATGTTGATCATTATTCTTGTTCAGATGGCACTGTATTAGGCAGCATATGAAAAGTGTTTCTGTTGCTCATGAAAACGCTTATGAAATGTCTGTGTATTTGACAAATATTGCATTTAATTCACTAAGATATTCGCATTCGAGATGCTTTGAAGTTCATATAACTTATTTTTAGTGTACTATGTGCTGCTTAGTACATGTTCTGCAGGAGTACTCAATAGATTAATATTTCTTATTGTTACTGTTCTGTACACAGTATTCAGGACATGTATGCTTACATGAGATTTTTACCTCTTTACTTTACCAGGTCAGTGGAGAATATTTGGCTCAAAGTTGGAGAAAGTAAAGGATGCCAGAGTCATTCACGATGTCACTTTTTTTTTCTGGGAAGGAGGTTCATTTCATGCTGAATTACATTAAGAAATTAGAAGAGTAAACTCATAGCATCTTCAAATCCTATTTCTACTCATAAAGACTACTTTTACTTTGCATGTGAAAGATCAACCAAACCAACAAAAACGAGCTAATTCTCGTGAAGTCTATATGTCATTTAAAATAATCAAAGATGGCAGTTTCACAGGTGCTGTGGTAAACAAAATGCTTCAACACAGTGGACATGATGTGTGCATTAAAGACAAGGGTGGCCTGATACCATTTTTTTCAGAACCTATCCCGATCTGAGACCAATCAGCCAGACTTCAATTCCCAACACCCTTTGTCTGGACTATCACATTTCATTGCCTTCGCCTGTTTGTAATTTACCCATTTTGATCGCTGGGTAGTTATCAATCGGATGCATCAAAGCACATTTTCACAAATAGCCATCAGCTCTACCTCACCGATGTGTTATATATGACGGCTACAGTCAATGGAAAATGAAAGAAAAACACTGTAGTTAAAATATTTAATATTTACAAAGTTAGTAATTAAGTTACATGTATTTCTTAAAACGAATTCAAGCAGAATAAATGTCAAGTCTGTGAGCCTGTGCTTATATTTATGCTAAGCTAAGTATGACACAATATTTTAGATTTGAAACATTTAACAGGCGTGCATGCATTATTTATATAACATGAATAATGTGTTACATAACCTTAAAGAAATGGTAGTTTACTATTTTGCACTGGAGCATTAAAAGTGGTAGCCTATTTCAGTAGGCTAGGATACATGGATTTATATTTTAAATGTCAATATTCTCACATTACTTAATATTTTTCACAAATGCATTTTTAATTTATAATTTAAAATTCCTTTAATTAAACAGCATGCATTGTGTATTTTATGAATCCTTTCCTTTATTCTAGTAAAACCTTAAGCACTGTATAATTTCATTCCCATTATTTAGGCCTAACTAAAACAAGAAACTAATAAATTAAACCAGACCACGATTTAGCTAAATCAGTGGTTCTTAAACCTGCAACCCCTGATAAAAGGAGCAAGCCAAAGGAGAGAGAGAGAGATTCTCAAACCTGTCCTGGAGTACCCCCAGCCCTGTGCATTTTGTATGTCATCTATCACACCTGATTCAACTCATCAGCTCATTAGTGGAGACTGCAAGACCTGAAGTGGGTGGCTATGTTCGAAATGTCATACTATCATACTACTCTTACTATTTCTGCAGTATCCAGTATGTACACTGTGCATACTATGCAAATTTACTGTATGCATGGAATAACTGGATGACCTACTATATTTGCCAGAATCTTACTATAACTCAAGTACACTGAAATCAGTATAGAAGCTGTGTTCTGAATGGCATACTACCATGAGTATACTGTGAATAGTATGTGAATTTTCTGTATGCATGGAATACCCCCGATTACCTGCTACATTTGCTGACATTTGTTGTATGCATCTGAAGACACTGCATGGGATACTGTTTTCTTCAAATGCGTGAGTGAACTGGAGGTGGAGAATAGTAATTATAAATGTAACACATGTATATGTACATATATACATGTACTTATAAATGACAAACATCTCTGTGTAAGTGAAAATGCTGAAAATGCTGCTATTTTAGTGTAAACAGAATTTATCATTATTTGAACTTAGTATAACTAGAATATATTGCTTTTTCCACTTAGTGCAAATATAATTGTGCAGTTAAAGCTCAGTGTTGATTTAGTTCTGTCCAATATGTGATGTTATCAATTATGAAATGAGTTCAATTGGGAAATATAGCATTGTTTACTAGTATGAAGCCTTAACAAGCCTTTGTAAAAAGAACTGTTAGCGCATTTGTTGTATGGTAACAACCTTGACAGCTGTGCTAAATTTATGTTCGATGTTTGTCACTGAAAAGTGCTTATTGTATATTGTTTCACACACTTTCTTCAAAAAAACAGAAGGCAGTATACACTGTGTACTGGGCAGTAAGCAAGTATGTCATTTCGAACACAGCCGTGTGTGTCAGATATAGGGAGACATTCAAAATGTACAGTGCTGGGGGTACTTCATGGAGAGATATGAGAACCACTGAGCTAAATCATTGAGACTGACAAAAAGTGACAGATTAATAAAAAATCCTCACACTTACACTAAAGTTCTCATTATAATCAAAAAAGTGCACACAATGTAAAAAATAGATTCACTGACTACTTCAGTGATTTTAAAGTGAACCTTTTTTCTTGCTTTTATACGGTTTGAGTAAAACTCAAAAACAACAACAAAAACTTGCAGCCGCCTTTAAATGCAGGAGTGTTTGTTAAATTATCTCTCATGAATTTGACAGTGATAACCACATCAGCTAAAAATATTCAATTTCAACCAATATAAATAGGAAACATAAAACATAAATAGCTACATAAATATAAAGATTATAGAAATAGGTCATTTACATTACATTTAGCAGATGCTTTTATCCAAAGCAACTTACAAATGAGGACAATGGAAGCAATTAAAATCAACAAAAGGGCAATGACATGCAAGTGCTATGATAAGTCTTAGGGTGCTTTCACACCTGTGGATCGATTGCTTTGTTCCGAAACAGGGGTGAATTGAAAGCAAATGAATAGAGTGCAAGTCTTATGACGGTTTCACACTGCACGCGTAAGTTACTACATAAAATATACTTAAGAAAAATATACTAAAATATACTTCAAATAATAATCAAATAATAATAATAAAATAAACTACTTTTTGGTAAGGGTACCCCTCCACAAGTCATCCTTCGACGTAACGTACGCTCACTGTCTCCCTCCCAGCTATCTACTATGGTTTCATCTTTGCTTCCTTCGCCTAAACAGTTCACATCGCTTGATGCTAACAGTGCTACTGATACTTTCTGCTCCACTCTTGTGCAGTTTCTCTTTCTGCAATTATCTTGTTTAGATACTGTCTGCCCCCTGCCTTCCAGGCCAGCTCGTTCCACCCTTTCCACCCCTGCCAGTATTTCCAGTGAATCATATTTTTACCAATGCAGATTACATTTTTGTATTTACAAGAGAAAAACTATTGAAAACTGAAAACTATTTGTACTGTTCACCAATTGCCAAATTTCCTGGAATGACTGACAAATGCACTTGATAATTAATCTGTGTCAGCTGAGATCTTTATTTGGCTTAGAATTACTTTCTTGAAGACAGTAAAGGCTTATTTTATTTATATATTGCAAACACAAGCTAGGAAATACCTTTTCAGTTGTCTCCAGCTAGTTCGTGTTTAGGAATTTAACAACTGAAAACTGTTAAATGTTAAAAAAAAATAAAATAAAAAAATGAAGTAATGTCACATTGTGGTCTTTCCAGCGAGCACGCCCCTGATTTGTATTCATATATTTTATAAGCATACTATCACAATTTCCATTCACCATACCTATCACCACAGAACACTACATTTCCCATAATCCTCCCTGGCCATCATCTGCATGCTCAGGTCACTGTTCACACCTGTTGGCCATCAACCTCATCAGTTCCCCTATATTAGCAAGCACCAAACACTCATTAAGTGTTTGGTCTTAATGCTAGTAGGACCATCATGTCGTACGTGTATGTAATACATTTCTACACAATAGAAAAAATGAGTAGAAAATATATTTGAAGAAGTATTACATAGCAATCTGGGGTGGCTTTTAACACAAAAATGGCAACTACCAATTGTAACCCAAACAACCAAATGTGTTCTCTGCATGCCCAACATTAATTAGAAAACCACTGCTTTAAAAAATATTTGGTAGATGACACATAAACAACTTTGTATGTAACTGTATAATGTCTGTAACTCCACAGAATGGAAGCAGTCATTAAACAGGCACTGTAATGTGTAAGATGAACTCAACACACATTAACTGCTGCATTATGTAGAGGTACAGCTTCCTCCTTGAAGGTGTGTGTATGGGTGTGTATATATAATTTTTTTTTCTCCTCCCTGGCGGTAGTTACTGTGTCATCATCAGACAGAATCGCAGTAGCAGAATACAGGTAGAACTACCTTTTTCCTGTATATAATGATTTCAATCATTATAAATATAGGTCGAGCTACAACTAGCTGACCACCAGCCTTTAAGCTACTTATTCACTCGCCTACTGGAAGTATGCGGTTTCGAACGCAGCCAGAGCCTTTTTTCTGGAAGTATACAACAGGATGTTGTGAAAGTAATTCAGTTCTGAGACGATACTGTTCTGGGGTCTTTGCTTTTTAATAATCAGACAGTAGCCATAAGGGACACTGCCCTGGTGAAAAATCCAGCATATGCTGGTAGGTATGTTTTGATGCTGGGATGCTGGTTAGCTAGGTTTTGATGCTGGTTTAAGCTGGTCCTTTGCTGGTTTATGCTGGTTTATACTGGTCCTTGACCAACAACATGACCAGCAAAAACCAGCAAAGGACCAGCTTAAACCAGCTAAGGACCAGCATAAACCAGCAAAGGACCAGTTTAAACCAGCATCAAAACCTACCTAACCAGCATTCCAGCATCAAAACATACCTACCAGCATATGCTGGTTTTTTCACCAGGGTGGTAGCATCTTCATAACTCTTGTAGGGTTTTCAGGGTAATTAGATCAAATTTAATTGATTCAACTGGGAATCGAATTCGGAATCGACTTGATTAATTGATTCAGAATTAATAGGTTACAATTTTTCTTAACTGTTCGTCCAGCAAAAAGTTTAACTTAGTATATCTTACCAGTTCTGGATGTTTATATTATTTCCATGGCCATTGGATTATAATATAAACAGTATTAGGTTGCTATGAGCTAGGTTGCAAAATCTTGGCACAGGCAGTAACTTTCTGAACACAAGAAACAAGACAAAGTTCTTTCCAATGAAACAAGAATTTATTGAACTACTCTAAGATACATGAACTAAACTACTAATACTTACACACACACACACACACACACACACACACACACACACACACATGTTGGGTTTACATGTTTTATGGGGACATTCCATAGGCGTAATGGTTTTTATACTGTACAAACCATATTTTCTATCACCCTACACCTACCCTACACCTAAACCTAGCCCTCACAGGAGACTGTGCACACTTTTACTTTCTCAAAAAAACTCATTCTGCATGATTTATAAGCCTGTTTCCTCATGGGGACCTCACAAATGTCCCCACAAGGTCAAAATTTACTGGTATTCCTATCCTTGTGGGGACATTTGGTCCCCATAACGTGATGAATACCAGGTGCACACACACACACACACACACACACACGCACACACATACTTGTATTTCTTACATAAGGGGGTCCAGTGTTTTTCTGACAAGTTGTGGGGTCCACCATTTCTAGTGGGTCTACAGGCTTCAAAAAAATCAACCAAGATTGTAAAAAATTCCTAATAACAAATATCACTTCTATGTAACAGAATTCACACAAAAAAAATCCATGTGCGTTTTTGAGTCACTTGTGGGGTCTGGTTTAAACATTTAGTACTTGTGGGGTCCATTTCACAAATATACACACATTTCTAGTGTTTATGTCTTACCAGGAGCCCAACATAACTTTCTAGAAACATCAGTCTTCATTGTTTGGCCTTAATTGTCATAGAAGTTATACTACATTAGATTCTAATATTATCAACTAAAGGTAACACAGTGGGCAGGTTCCCTACAACAAGAGGCTAGACAACATTTTACACTTCATCAACAAGTTTATTTTTGGTCAGCAATTTTTGGTCAAGAAACACTGTTAAAACAATGAAACCAAATGATCCTAAAAATCAACCAGACCAGAACTTTTGTTGAAAACCAAAGCTTACTATACTTTTCCTCTAATGCTTGAAATGCGACAAAGTACTTTACTGCCTTCCAGTCACGATTCTTTAAGGCGTCTGCTTCTGCTCCAGTGCAGTTCTGACATTTTTCCTGGAACTTTGTTGCGTATGATGAACTTGCGCTGGTGTCTCTCAACGGCAGCACATTCATCTACCTTCCAACTTCTCTTTACTGCAGTTTGTTTACCTATGCATACATAAAGAACATGTTATCAGCAACAAACAAAATAATTCAGCAATGAGTTTTACAGTCTGCATTTCATATTTTTCTAATGTATAGTACCGAATAGACACTGCACCATCACATGGACAGGAACGTGCACATGGACATAATATATGCAGATAAAGACATTAAGTTATATGAGAACGGGAACCTGAAACAGGCTCTTGCATGCATAGTGTTTTACAAATGAAAAACAGTATGTGCAATTATGTTCACCACAATGACTGTAAACCCTAATGTTGACGTTATAAAAGACTAAGCAACAGAGAGCCACAGACCACGGGAAATTGTGCTCTCATTGGTTGAAGCGTACAGGATTTCTGGGAGACATGCATATCGTGTTCTTTAATAGTCTGTCTGGAAACAGGCCATCTGATCGAAAAAGAAAGCTGTTGTGTGTTTGCATCGGTCACAATGAGCATTAAAATTAAGAAAGTTCAAATGCTGGATTCCTGAGAAGGGTCTGGCTGCAGACATCTGCGCCTGCACTCTCAGACACCTGCACTCTCAGACGACTGCACTTCCGGAATTGACGTCACTTGCAGTTGATTTTACTTTTACTTTATTTTAGTTATTTATTTTTTTAATTGAATCACTCAACATTTTACAACAGTAGCCAGGTGGTGAAGACAAGAAAAAATAAACTAAATTACAGTGTCACTCGCACCTGCACTCTCTGCTACGTGCACATCACTTGCAATCCACACAATTAGTGCTTGTTGCCAATAGAGACAAGACACTGTTGTCGTTAAATGATTAAAACTAATTTGGCATAACATACAGGATCCTGCAAGTCATCTGTAGGTGATAAAAACAATACCCGCAAATCCATGGCCACAGAACAGCAGAATATGAACGAATATGAATATGAAGCAGAATATGAATGAGAGATTATGAAGTCTCTCGTTAAGCATTTTCCTCCCGTATATTAACACTTAATATGGCTTAATGTATTAAGATGCAATTAAAAGATCAAATTCGATATACAGTTTATTAATATAATGTATATGTAGGCTATATATAGTGTTTTCCTTCGCAAAACGTGGCATAATGTGGCATAACGGATTAAGATGATAAAGACAAAACTCAATATGCTCCTATTCATTATTAAAACAACTACACATAAGCAGGTTGAGCCCAGAATAAACGCAACGCCGCGTACATTCGCGTTTTCCCATAAAGAATAATCTCTACATCTGATTTATATCATTGTCTTTTGTTTATATTGATTTTCTATAGGAGGAAAACGTCTATTTAACGCATTGCGTTCTGGGCTCGTCTGCTTGCCTATACAGAGTTGGTCCTTTTAATATCACATAATGCCTTTCTTATGGCGCGTTCATATCTGCTGGTATATCGTTTGA
The DNA here is from genome assembly GCF_022985175.1 of Labeo rohita. Classification (NCBI taxonomy): domain Eukaryota; kingdom Metazoa; phylum Chordata; class Actinopteri; order Cypriniformes; family Cyprinidae; genus Labeo; species Labeo rohita. The sequence goes on from NW_026129245.1 coordinate 10,555, forward strand.
CAACAGTAAGGTTTATACTGAATTTGGTCTTTATCATCTTCGTCCGTTTTGCCACATTAAGCATTTGCTGGGCAAGTATGAAAGTGAAAGTTTGTGCATTCATGGCCATATGCTTGATAGAAGTACATTAAATTAATAAACTGTATTACAAATTTGATCGTTTAATGGCACTTAATGTATCTTAATACATCAAGCCATATCAAGTGTTAATGGTTTTCAACGGGAGGAAAAAGCTTAACGAGAGACTTTGCGCATTGCGTTCATATTCTGCTGATCCGTGGCCACGGATTTGCAGGTCTTGTTTTTATCTCCTTACAGACGATGTTAAGACCCTGTACGTTATGCTATTAAATTAGTTTTAATTGTTTAACAACCACAGCGTCTTGTCTCTATTGGCAACACGCACTATTTGTGTGGATTGCAAGTGACGTGCAGGTAGCAGAGAGTGCAGGTGGGGATTGCGAGTGGCATTGTAATTTAGTTTATTTTTTCTTGTCTTCACTACCTGGCTACTGTTGTAAAATGTTGAGAGATTCAATTAAAAAAAAAAAAAACTAAAGTAAAAATAAAATTGACTGCAAGTGACGTCAGTTCCGGAAGTGCAGTTGTCTGAGAGTGCAGGTGCAGATGTCTGCAGCCAGACCCTATTGGGGGATTCCTCAGTATGCAAAGTTTACGGTATAGACCCGGGGTACTCAATAGGCGGACTCTGGTCCGCATCCGGACCCAGACACTGTTAAATCTGGACCGACGCCAAAACCAACATGCTAATTTAATCATAATCCAAATGAGTTTTCAATGAAGCACGCAATTGTGATTCCGCGACATATGTCTTTGAGGATTGTACTCGTTTTAGCTGCGTCATCTATGTCCAATCGCAGCAGCTGTAACAGCATCGCTATAGCAACGTGACAACTACGTCACTCGTTCGCACTCTCGCTCACTCGAGGCAGCCAGATTTATCGACCGGTGACATCTTCTGGGCCAGGCAGGCGAACAGGCATTCTTTCATTTGCAAATATCGATAACTAACTTTTTTTGTTTTGTTTTTCTAACTTAGTGAAAATGGCGTGCTCAAAGCTGGCCGTTGATAAGAAAAGAAAAGTTGATTTTGAAAACCGCGAGTTTAAAAGGGAGTGGACAGAAAAATATGCATTCGTGCTCCCCGTGGGAAGCAGAAAACCAATGTGTTTAATCTGCAACGAGACGGTAGCGATTATCAAAAGTGGTAACGTGAAACGTCATTATGAAACCAAGCACGTACATTTTGAACAAAATTACCCTCAGAACACAGAGTTAAGGACCACAAAAATAAACCAGCTGAAATCATCCTATGAAGCTACAAGCAGTGCAATATTTAGATCAGCCACACAACAGGAGCGAGCAACGGAAGCCTCACTAAGAGTAGCATGGGTCCTGGGAAAAAACAAGAAACCTTTCTCTGATGCTGAAATAGTCAAGGAGTGTATGAGTGAAGTGGTAACTGCTCTTTTTGAAGGGACTCAAAAGGATGAAATAATCCAGAAAATAAGCCAAATACCCTGTTCTGATTCCACTGCGGCAAGACGAACTGAAATACTTGCTGTTGATTTGCTTGAACAACTTAGCTCTGCTATTAAAAAAAACAAATTCATTTCATTGGCTGTGGATGAATCCACAGACAGCACAGACAATGCACAACACATGGTCTTTGTCAGATTTTTTGATGAAAAAGGGAGAATTTTATGAAGACGTTTTGGGTCTTACAAACCTCCATGGACACACAAGGGGGGGATGACATTTATAAAGCAGTGACACAGACGCTTAGAGACAGAGATAGACCTGAAGCATGTTGTTTCTATTGCTACTGATGGCGCACCATGTATGATTGGGAAAGAGAGGGGATTAGTGTCACGCTTGAGAGCTCACCACCCTGACCTCATGGCATACCACTGCATAATTCACCAGATGGTTTTGTGTGCCAGCCTTGGAGAAAGGTACTCAGAAGTAATGACAACAGTCATGAAACTTGTCAACTGTCTGAGAGCATCCTCTGCTCTGCAACATCGTTTGTTGCGCTCAATTCTAGTAGAGGTGAATGCAACATTTGATGATTTGCTCCTTCACAACAATGTCCGGTGGTTTAGTAAAGGCAAGGTACTGGAGCGGTTTTGGGCACTGTGGAAAGAGCTGGAGACATATTTCTGTTGGATCAGAAGAGTGCAAAAGCCAAACCCTTTGTGGATTTCATGAAGAATGAAGAAGAAATGGAAGTTGTTGCTTTTCTAACTGACATTACTTCCCATCTCAATGACCTTAATTTGAAACTCCAGGGCAAAAACAGCACAGTGTGTGACCTCATGTCAGCTGTCCGTGCTTTCCAAAGGAAGCTGGAGGTGTTCAAATGTGACTTACAGCAGAACCTTCTTCACTTCCCAAGACTTTTGGATCAGACTGCAGGAAAACATCACCGTCACAATTATGCTGAATTCCTGGAAAAGCTGATTACAAATTTCCAAACTCGCTTTGAAGATTTCCCTCTCGGAAAACAAGTCTTGTTGTGCATCGAAAATCCATTTCTTGTCAAAAGTATTGCAGAATTCTCAACTGAAGCCATGAAAGTCTTCCCATGGGCCAATGCTGCTACTCTGCAAACAGAGCTAATTGAGCTCCATCTGAATCTGCCTTTTCAACCATGAACATGGTGAAAAACGCATACCGCAGCACACTCACCAATGAACACTTACATCAGTGCCTCCGCCTAGCCCTCACACCTTTTAAGCCCAAGTTTAAACAGCTGGTGGCACAAAGAAGGTGTCACCTTTCACACTAAAGGTCTATCATTTTTTGTGTATAGTTCCAAAGTTTTGAGGTTTGTTTTTTTGTTGTTGGAGTATTTGGAATTTGACCGTTACTTTTCCGGACCTCAGACTGAACGGAAATTTGGTAAGTGGACCTTTCAAGTTTATATTTGAGTACCCCTGGTATAGACTGTTTAAAAGACATTCAAGCGTTGTTATTTTTACTTGTTTGAGAGGTTTGTAAATGATTCACTGTTAGCATTCCCGTCTGCGGGGACATTTACACATTTCAAAGCGGCCAAAGTTCCCAGACCTTCTGCTACGTGAGACTACTAAAGACATTAAGTTATCACAAATTTTTACTTACAATACTATATATTTTGGCACCATAAATTAAACAGGTGAGAACTCAAATTTTAATTTAGTTAAAGTATTTGCTCTCTGCATAATATGATTGCTCATATGCCTGCTGATTTGTAGTAACAATCAATAAATATTTGTTTTTTATAAAGAATTTCTGTTAATCAGCGGCTGTACACAGGAGAACATTTCATTGGTAAGTAAATCTATACACTTTAATTAGTGTTATTCTAATATTATTTGCAAAGTACTTCTCATATTTAACAGCTGTGCTAATAATAGACTATGCCCTCCACAGGCAGTGGCAATGACAGACAGAGACACTTGAGGCAATTAAAGCCGTTATATGGTTATAGAAGTTAAATGGGTAGGTAGATGTTAAAATGTATATACACTTAAAATATGTATGCCATTTAAAACTTTAAAATAACACAAGCTCAGAACACTTATGTTAAATTTTATATTTTTTTCTGCAAAAAAACATTGGATACTCAATTTCCCAGTAAAGATTGAACTTTCTCCTGTGTGTCCAGCAGCTCGGGCTGACTGGCGGGAGACTCATCATGCAGACAAGGAGTATAGCTATGTTAAATTGGTAAGTAGTCACGTGTACTTGTATTAACTGCCATATATATATTTGTTATCTGCAAATATTTGTTATCCATATAGATTTGTGTCTATATGGATAACAAATCCACGTAGCAGATGACTGATGGATAGAGAGAGACGAGGATATATTAAATCAGTAATTACAATAAAACACATGGTAACACTTTACTTGAAGGGGTGTTCCTAAGACTGTCATGAAACATTAATATTCATGACGTGTCATGTCATGATTATAAAGGAGATTTTATGCATGCTTATGACAACTGTCATTAAGTGTCATTCACTCTCATGTCATTTTAAATGCAAAGATCACATTGTTTATGACATCTTAAATACATCACAACTGGTCTTTATCTTTGTCATGACAAGTTCACATTACCAAGACAACATAACTTGTCATAAATCTGTCATAAACATAATTGTTGTGAGCCCATTATAATTGTGCCATGAATATTTTTCAGATCACTTTTTCAGGGGAACAAACAATTTGTCATTAAAATGTCACATTAAAATTGTCATTACTGTGTCAAATAATTTTATAACAGCGTCATTAATATTTAACATTTTAATGACAAATTCAGTTTGTAACAGTAGTTGAGGTCAAGAAAAATATTAATGATGCTGTTATAAAATTCATGACAATAATGGCTTCATGACAATAATGTTTATGACGGATTTATGATAAATTTTTCAGTTTCTTTTATGATTGGTTTCATGTGTACATAAACTCTCTCTCTGACACACACACACACACACACACACACACACACACACACACACACACACACACACATTTGTTTTTGTGAATTGTGGGGACTTTCCATAGACTTCTATGGATTTTATACTGACCAAATGATATTGTCTATCCCCTAACCCTAAACCTAGCCCTCACAGAAAACATGTTTGCATCATTACACTTTCAGATAAACATCATTTACTATTTTTAATCATTTTTTTTACATTGTGGGGACTGCAGGCCGGTCCCTAGAACCTAGCTTCGTAGGTTACAATTAACACAACAAGCATATAGGAGGTATAAAAACACACTACTAATGCATATTGTTGCTGTAACAGCAATACTCAAATAATTGTCCTTCCAAACTCGTAATGTAAATGTAATTCGTAATGCGCATTCGTATGCATTCTTCAATGGGCAGAAGGAGAGTGTGCGTGAGGAATGTGAGAGGAGGGGGACACTGGAGGTCCAAAGGGTCATGAGAGTCACGCGGGATGGATCCTGTGAGCCCCACAGGCTGGACGTGTCAATGTAAATCTGTGTTTTCGTGTTTACTCGATTTACCAATTTATGTATAGCTGCCCAGCAAACACAAAACGTTTTTACAACTTTTCACAACGTTGTATTTTGGTTGCAATTAGGTAATGTTGTAGTACAACGTTTTAAAAACGTTTTTTTCAAAATAAAAAAATATGTAACCAAAATAAAACGTTTTAGAAACGTTGTAAAAATACCAACCTGGAACGTTTTCTTTAAGTAGTCAAAAAACGTAAATATCACGTTCATCTACTACGAAAATGAAACCAGACCAAACTACAACTTTCGGGGGACGTTTTATTCAGGTGTTAAAATAACGTAATATGCACGTTGGAATAAGATGTTTTAAAAACGTCATAAAAGTACCCAAAATACAACCTTGCAAAACTGTTCTGTTTGTGTAAAAATATCAGTAAAATAAGTGATATTTTAACATTATCTCGATTTAGTGACTGAGTAACAGATAGCCTGAGCGATATCAAAAGGACTTAAAAGTAATATGTGAATCCTTACTTTCAGTTGTCTTTGCTCATTTAATAATACCGTATATTCATATATCAGGAGCTAACAGCTCAGTGTGTAAACCAGTCTGTGGAAAGGTGGGAGAGAGGTATTAACACATGAACAGAAATGGTTGGTTGGTTAAAATATATTTATTTATTTTTTACAAACGTAAAAATCACTTTGTACGTGATGTTTGTTTTTAATGTGTTTTGCTATAGATAGCATACTTTTATTCTACACTATGTTTACAATTTCTTGTATGTTTTTCGTTAGGTAGTTAAATAAGTAAATAAAATTTCTAAAGCTATTATTATATCATATTATATTATATTATATTATAACCTGTTATAAACTGACTTAAAAAATTGTTTTACATTCTCTGCTAATATGCTTTTATATTCTCATTCCATTTACAGTTTGATTACCTACATTAGGCCTACACTATCCACTTACACAATACGTTATCAAGTTTCAGGACATTTTATCTGTCATTCTGACATCTGTACGCTGTACTTCATGTATGTATTTATGTAAACACTGAATTTTAAACGGGCGCACGCTTTGAACATTCGAGTTGTATTTAAACTGGAGCGGAGAGAGAGTTGCCATGGAAACGGGGAAGCAGCTTAACTGACAAGAGGCGAGTCTCCGTCTGTCACACTGCTTTACGGTAAGTTTTGTCCCTAATAAGACAAAAAATAATATATACAGCGGTTCCTAACACTTTCTTACATGTAATAGACACGTTTCTGTTGAATATTTACTTTATAGAAATGGTTTAGTGTCTTCGGGAAAAGTCCGTTAGCATCTCAACCGTTAGGCTAACTATAAGATGTAGGCTAACTGTAGAGTTTAGCTCTTATTTCATAAAGTTTTCGCTTTTAGTCACATATTATGTGTAGATAAGTTTTTTTTTTTATATAGTTTTGTAAATATTGCTGGCAATTTGTCAGTGGATGAAGGGAAGTAAACTATTTAACTTAAATGTATAGGCTGTACTGTTAATCGGTGACGTCACTTACATGGAGCGTGAAAATAAGCTCAGATAATTTTAAACACGTTTTGATCACACTAAAAAGATATTGATAAAAATTGTACTGTTTTGTACAAAATTGTAACTTTCAGGAGCATCAGTAAGTTATGTATTATGTAAGAAGGATTTGACTTCCAAACAAACTGTAATGTGATACTGTATGAGGATTATTTTCTGCATTTCACCTATTTCACATATTCCAGTTTGTTTATTTCTAACCATGCTGACCTTGTATATTACATATTGTTGGCTCTGTGACAAATTGTTTATGTTTCTAACATTAGATTCTTCCATGCTGATGGCAGTACTGCAGTAGAGTTGGAGCAGACCTCCTGTTAAAGAGCATCTCCAATGTGCTATGAACCATCTGACTAGAAAGTAAAACCTCAAACATACATTACCATTTATTATGTTTTTTTTAAAGTATATATCAACTAAATATACTTTTTTATCTTGTATGCCGTCCAAGGCCATCTCGTTTAACTCATTAAGGACACTTGGTATACAGCAACCTACAGAGGGGCCCAACGTAATGAGAAAACAATAATAACAACAACAACAACAAAAAAGTACTGAGCACTGTGAATGTAAGAGACTCATTTTATATTTATAACAATCATTGTTGATGTTAAAATTGTATTTCAGGGCAGTTTGTGAAGACAGACAAACGAGATGCTGTGTCAACCTGGACAGAAGTCAGTTTCAGATCCACCTTCCACACCAGACATCTAATATGGATTGCTGTCTACTAGCATATTATTTGTTCTTCTCAGAATTTAGTGCATGCAGACAATACTCAGGAACATGAACAAGAATATTGCAAGAATAGGAAATGTGCCGTATTTCAGATATGAATGTTAATTGCTCTTAAGCATTAAAAAAAATATTTTTACTGTTTTTTTTTTCCCCAAAGCACCTATAAGCCACACTGGATCTCACGAGTCAGAGCTGAAAACCCCTGGTTTAGATAATTCACTTCTTTACAACCTTGTTTCTTTTTGGGGTTGTACTGAATTCTGTGACCCACCTAATTTTGTGAACCTAGGCACTGCAGTGAGCTTATCTGACCTACTACTAAACCCAACCCTCTAGTCCTACCATTTTTTGCCATATTGATTACCATTTGTATAACCATAGTTAAAACTATGTTTTTGTAGCAAAACTATTATTAATTTGTGGTTACCATAAAATATTTTAAATGTTTATAAACTACCCTCAGCACTAGAGTCATAATTTGGTGTGTCACAGAATTCAGCAACTGAATGAATCCGCACTAAAAGAATGGTTTTCTAACTAAGTCATTAAGACGGTCTCTTGCTGCCACCTAGTGGCATAATAATGTAACTTACAATTAAAGCACTGAAAAATCGCTACCTAAATACATTTTTCAAAATCTCAGGCATTCCAGTATTATCAAATATTATTATGAACAACAATAGCCATTATAAACTGTATGTATTATATATTATTTGAACAAGTTCTAAATTGGATGCCATATACCTGTAATCTGTGCTAATAAATCTCTAACAATATAATCATTAGTTTTAGTGCAAACGAGTAATAAGATTGCAGTGTGATTATTATTATAACTGCAATAAAATAATTTGTAACTAGCTGAAATTGAAAACTGAAAATGTTGCTTTTTTCTGTTAAAATATGCATTGAAGTTTCTTGGGCTTTGTAGTCATATTCAAATTTGCCAGTCATTGCATAATTTTCATATGTTGTACTTTATTTGAAACCATTATGCTTTATTGGTATATACTCATGCATTTGTCTTGTTTATTGGCTTATTTATTTATTTTTGTGAACTACCCATATCACATTACCTTTTATATTTTGTGAATAAATACGATGAGTGATAATTGTGTAGTATAAATTGTTAGGCCTACATAGGTTAACCTAGCCTAATAAAACCGACGAAGTCAGCAATGCTACAAGGTAAGGTGAAATGTAAATAAGTGCTTTTAGGATCAATAGTCAGATTTAACACTGGAAAGAAAACATTTGGCAGCATGTAAAGTACCAGTTTGGATGTGGTAAGTACGTTATAAATACGTTTTTTCACAACGTTGCAAAAACGTTTTTACGACGTCTCCTTCCAACGTTTTAAAAACGTTATAAAAACGTTTTTGCAACGTTGTGAAAAAACGTTTTTATAACGTTTCAAAAACCCGACATTTGTCATATTCAATACGTCAGAAAAAAATGTTATTACAACCTTTTTACAATGTAAAAAAAACGTTTTTATAACGTTGTGTTTGCTGGGTGGTCACCAATTACACTGACCATCTGTTTGTGGCTAGTCTCAGAAAAGGGGGAGCATCTGTAAATCAGTCTTTTCCTGTATTTCTTACATGGGTCTGACTTAGGCTAGTCAAGAAGGTGACGATAAAGCATGTTGTGGCTTCACGTAGTCCCAGCAGAGAACAAGAGTCCTCTGTTCTCCTGATTTATTTAGTTTATCGATGGTTCACCCCTGGGGTGAGAAGTCAGCATCGGGCAGTAACTGGTCAAGATGCACTGGCGTTATATAAGCTCCCAACCTGTTTTTATGGTCATCCCAAATGGCTCACAGAAGACTCTGAGTTGTTCTCTTCTCTGAGGCCTTACACTCTCCATCAAAAAAAAAAAATTGTGTTGTTGGAAACACCAGATAATTTGTGTTCAAACTAATGGTTCTGCTGGCTTTACCTTAAAAAAAAAATCTGTAGAAGGCAAGGCAAGTTTATATATAGAGCACATTTAATTCACAAAGGTAATTCAAAGTGCTTTACATAAAAGGAAGTAGAATAATCATAAAACAATAATAAAAACAACAATTCACAAAAAGGCAGTAGAATAATCAAAAACAATCACAACAATAAAACCAAAAAAAATAACTTTTTAAAATGATTAAAAAAATTGATTTAAAATAAATTTAAGACAGTTAAAAATGGAAAAAGGTTATACATTAGTGCAATCAGTTCGGACATAGCACAGTGCTCATTCAGTAAATGCACAGCTAAACTTTGAGTCTAGACTTAAATGTAGCTAATGTTTTAGCACATTTGATCTCTTCTGGAAGCTGATTCCAACTGCGGGCAGCATAATGGCTAAAAGTGGATTCCCTTTGTTTTGTGTGAACCCTTGGTATTTCTAACTGACTCGATCCTAACGATCTGAGTGGTTTGTATTCAGTGAGCATATCTGCAATGTATTTAGGTCCTAGGCCATTGAGTGATTTATAAATGAGTAAAAGAACTTTAAAATCAATTCTAAATATAACTGGAAGCCAGTGTAGGGACCTGAGGACTGGTGTGATATGCTCAGATTTTCTGGTTCTAGTCAGAATCCTGGCAGCAGCGTTCTGGACGAGCTGCAGCTGTCTAATGGTTTTCTTGGGAAGGTCAGTGAGGAGACCATTACAATAAACCACCCTGCTTGTGATAAAGGCATGAACAAGTTTCTCCAAGTCTTGACTGGAAACAAAACATCTAATTCTTGCAATGTTTTTGAGATGATAGTATGCTGATTTAGTTACTGCTTTGACATGACTACTGAAACTAAGGTCTGACTCCAGAATCACACCAAGATTCTTGACTTGGTTTTAGTTGTTTGACCCCTAGAGTATGGTATGCATTCACCTTAAGAACTTCCTCTTTGCTTCCAAATGCAATGACTTCAGTTTTCTCCTTGTTTAACTGAAGGAAGTTCTGGCACATCCAACTGTTAATTTCATCAATGCATTGGCAGAGGGAATCAATGGGGCTGTAGTCATTAGGTGATAAGGCTAGGTAAATCTGGGTATTATCAGCATAGCTGTGATAGGAAATTTGGTTCTTTCTCATTATTTGACTTAGCGGGAGCGTATACAGGCTAAACAAGAGCGGCGCTAGAATTGAGCCTTGAGGGACTCCACATATTATAAGCGTCCACTTAGACTTATGCTCTCCTATACTCACATAATAACCTCTCCCTTCTAAGTATGACCTGAACCAACTAAGAACCATCCCAGAAAGCCCGACCTAGAAAGTCTCTCTAGAAGAATGTTATGACCGACAGTGTCAAACACAGCACTAAGATCTAGTAGTACCAGCACTGATATTTTGCCAGAATCAGAATTTAAGTAAATATCATTTATTATCTTAACGAGCGCTGTCTCTGTACTGTGATGTGGTCAGAAACCAGATTGAAAATTGTCCAGGTATCCATTTGAGTTTAAGTAGTTGTTCAACTGTTTGAAAACTACCTTTTCAATAATCTTGACTATAAAAGGAAGATTTGATATTGGTCTATAGTTGCTCAATATGGTGTTATCAAGATTGCTCTTTTCAGAAGAGGCTTAACAACTGCAGTTTTCAGGGAGTTTGGAAAAGTCCCAGAAAGAAGTGAGGTGTTTACCACTTCTAAGAGATCTGCTTCTAAATAGTTAAACACACTTTTGAAAAAAGATGTGCGAAGTGTGTCAAGGTTGCAGGTTGAAGATTTAAGGCGCTGTACTATTTCTTCCAAAGTTTTGCTATCAATTGCTTCAAAAACAGACATAGTGACTTTTTTTTTAAATTGCGGTCGAATCTGTCTGACCTCTGCATAACTTAAGGATGTGCTAATCACTTTTCTGATATTATTGATCTTCTCGGAAAAGAAGGAAGCAAACTCATTGAATTTGCTATCGGAGAGCATTTCACTGGGAATCTGACTTGGAGGGTTTGTTAGTTTCTCAACAGTAGCAAAAAGAGAGCGAGTGTTATTTAGGTTACTGTTTATAAGGTTTGAGAAGAACTTCTGTCTTGCTGTGGCTAGTTCCACATTGAAAGCATGAAGGCTGTCTTTATAGATGCTATAGTGAATTTCAAGTTTCGTCTTCCGCCACATCCGCTCAGCTTTTCTGCATTGTCTTTTCATACTCTGTACTGCTGTTGATTTTTCTCCAAGATGATTTTGTCTACCAGTCATCTTACAGACTTTCACTGGTGCAGTGTCATCAATGACATTCTTAACTTTTGAGTTAAATTCTTAACTTTTTGAGTATTTTCGTTAATGCATCTCTTTCTGACAGAGACAGATCTAGATTCAGTGGTAGCAGAGATCAATATATCAAAGAAAATACAGAAGTGATCAGATAGTGCTACATCCTTAATGACAATGGATGAATGTTTAGACCCTTACTAATGAGTAAATCAAGAGTGTGTCCACGATTGTGTGTGGGTCCATGCACATGCTGAATTAGGTCAAAAGTGTTTAAAACTGTTATTTCTTTTGTGGTTTTGAGCGTATTGTGGGGGGGGTCATTGGTCATTGATCAGTCATTGATCAGAAATGATTTATTTTTTAGTGAGTGAATGTTAAAAATGCTAACTTGATATTTTACTTTTTGTCTCTAGAGCAGTCTTAGTCTGATACCTAATAGGCCGCAGATTAGATGGGTCAGCTGTGTTTTCCAAATCAGCTTTCCAGCATTTTGCAACAATTTTTACCAAAAAACATCTTGCCGCTATTATTCAGCCCAGAATATATAATTATAATATATATATATATATATATAATATATAAGTCAACTATCAAACCCTTGTGTCTCACACACCCCAACCAAAAACAGAAGCCATATGGAAGTCGTACACGACTTTGAATTTCTTTACAAATGATTTGTTGTGTAATGTCAAATCCTTTTTATTTCTCACAATAGTGTCACTGTGTGCAAGAATGTCAACTATTGTCCCGCTCTGTTACATAATGATCTACAAGCCCAATCAGTGAATCTAGTGTGATGCCTTCAGAGTTTAAAGCATTAAGTGTTAGACTTTTCGCTATCATACACCCCTTAGCTGTAACGTGTCCATAACTTACAGGGCCAGCTGAAGAAAACACAATATTATGGTCTTTGGATCCAACTTCACAAGTAAGATCACCAAGATATGGGCCTAGGGTGGTTCATATTGACCATATTTTGCTGTGAAAATTATACTGTTCATATCGCAATAAAGTAGCCTATCACCCAGCCTATCCATGAGGTCATAGAGTTCTAAACATGCATGGGCTGTAAAAGCACCAAGAAAGATTAATGTTGAGAGACGAGCAGCTTTCCCATCTGCATAAGACCACTGAACAGTCGCAACAGTGTCTGACACAGATGAAAAACTTCTGATGTTGTACTTTGGCGTTGTGCAAACTGTTAAGGATCTTTAACTATTTCAGCTGTAGGCAACCCTTCATAAGTCAGAACCTCCCCCAAAGTGAATTTAAGATCAATTTCATTTCAGACCTACGTGCAGGGTTCAGTTAAATCTAGATTCCAGATTCAGCTTAATCCCTTTTTTCTCAAAGTAATCTCTGACATAAGATTATTTGTCAGCATTTGTCACCACATCTTTTGTAAACGTTGAACTCTCCGATTTGAACTGTAAAACTGTTTTAACAATCACAGAACAGTGTTTCTGATTGTTGGAGAAAAATGCCAGACCTCATCCACATTCACTACAACATACCCTTTTTCAATAGCTTTTAACAGCTAGATGCTGACCCAGCACCCATGAATGGCTTTCCTCATCGGTGTGCATACACAGCAGTGTCTGGTTCTGTTGTTCTGCACACAACTTACAAAGCGAGATCATTAATTTCCCCCCACCCTGTGAGGCAGTGTTGGATGAAGCAGTTTTTTTAGGGCGGTAGCATTGACAAGTCCATAATAATTTTAAAGATGATCAAAATCTTTGAAAATGATTTGTGGATGCCCTATGGGGAAACACTTTGTAGCTTGACAATAAGGTTATAGACTCGTGAAATTTAAATACCATACGACCTCACCTTCCGCAACCTTGTGGTACAGTTTGAAAGCATTAGTACGCTCTCTGAATAATGCGTCACATGGTTTCAATTTCTCAGGGTGTTTGTAGATGGACATGAAAAGTTATCACATTAACATTAGACTGTTTATGGTTCTAGCTACGTTCCCACATGATCATCCCTACTACATCTTAACAGAGGACCTTGATCACCATCATGACATGACTCCTGACAACGTTTTGCAGCCATTGTAACCCTAATTTTTCAAATATTTACAGCATACAACCCACAAGCAAAAAGATAAATTGGGGGGCCGAAAATCTAATCATAAAGCACATTGAGGCACACAGATGACTAAAACAACAATACACGCTTAGGAAAAAAGAAAATAGGACTCACCAATACTGCTATTTAAACATGTCCAATAGTTCATTTAACAGTGTTACAGTCATTTACTGCAAAGTGTGGGCTATTTAAAGGTCAGCCAGTGTATCAGATCAGTAGTGAAGAAAATCCAAAAGCTTACAGCACCTGCTTGCTCCTCCTAGGCCCTCTGATGGTCCTCTCTGAACTTTTTTTAACACCATTGTGAAGAACCAAAAAAGAATAACTTCCTTGTTTGCATCATTCTGCGGTTGGTTCTTGTAATCTTCTTGGTTTGAAGGAAGCGCAGGGGTGATAGCGTTCCGGCACCACGCCGGATTTCCGGCGTACTGTGGCTGCGAAAAAAAAAAAAATCAGGTTCGCGGATATTGATCTGTCATTTCAGATGCGCAGGTCAGAGAGCAGCTTTAATGCTCAACGACTCAAACAATACACATACTAGCCGATGAGCCAATCAGAAGTAGGGAAGGGGCGGGCCTTGTGTCTTTGTCAAATAGATTGATACAGGTTAAGGCAATGCTCCATGCGCGAAGGTGTTTTTAGCTCCCATATTGTACAGTTGTGTGTCTCATACTGGCAACTCAAACCGTAAGTCATGGCTATGTTTATGAAGCCAGGAGAAGACATTAAAGATATCGATAAAGGCATAAAGAATAAATGGCGCTGGGCTTGGATTGAGTATGTGGGTAGCGGCGGAAAGCCCTTTGGAAGCTGGTGTCAAAAGCTCCGGCAACCAGGAGCATGCTATTGCACTGTGTGCGCAAGGAAATTGATGTATGGAACTAGCGGGGAAAAAAGTGCTGTCACGGCACGAATTAGACCCTGTTCATAAAGCAACAGTCAGAGCACTGCAACACACCTCACGTTTGCCAGGGGCAACAGCCACGGCAGATATTCCACCCTCAATGACTGATCGTGTGACTGATTTAAAAATTCGCTTGTGCTCCTTCATTGCTGAGCTTGACCTGTCATTTACTATCGCCCACCCACTCGTCACTTTATGTAAGAAATTAGCCCCACCCTGGCGCATCTGTCTGTCTCCAGGCAGCACGCAAGCTATCTTCTTACACACGGCATCTCGCCAGAGTTTAAAAAACGTTCTGAGGACCAAAAACAATGTTCATCAAAAAGGAAGAAATGAAGGGAGGGAGACATGTTTTCCACACTGTCTTTTACAGTTATTTATTTTGGTTTTTCAGTTCAGTGGTCACCATTTGCATGTTTTGGACCAAAAACTATGCTCAGAAAGAAGAAATAAAGGGAGAGAGAAAGGTTTTTTGTTCCATACTGTCTTTTATAGTATATTTATTTATTTATTTATTATGGTTTTTCAGTTCAGTGGTCCATATTTTTCACTATTTGCCTATTTTGGACCAAAAACTATGTTCAGAAAGGAAAAAATAAAGGGAGGGAGAAATGCTTTTTTGTTAATTCAACACTGTCTTTTATAGTATATTTATTTATTACGGTGTTTCTGTTTAATGGTGCATATTTTGCACCATTTGCATGTTTTGGACCAGAAATGTTTTTTGTTAATCCCATACTGTCTTTTACAGTATATTTATTTATTATGGTTTTTCAGTTGAATGGTGCATATTTTGCAATTAAATTTGTTAAAGAAAAATGAATGTGTGTCCTTTTCATGTCCTTTAGTTAATCAATTCCTCTGTACTTTGGAGTACTATTATTGCCACTTACTGACCTGTCTTGGTATGGCTGTAGCATCTGTAGCATTTACTTCCAGTGATTGTACTAAGATGGGCTAATAATGTCAATCTAGGCACTGCACATATTGAGAAGAAAATGCTGTGAATAATTCTTGAATAATACTGGGGGCATAATGCAAATATGAAAATATCTAAAAAGAGCCACTTGACAATAATGATGATCAGGGTTATACATAGGCTGTTTATATATTTGGGCCCAGGGGCCAACAAGTTATGTGTTAAAAGTGTGTCGCATACATAGTACCCCCACCCCTACTCACCTCGGGGGCAAGGAAAAAAAGTTCAGGCTCAGGAATTTTTTCCACTATCAGCCCTGGAAGCGTATTAGCATGAGATTTTTAAGCGGATATGGTACAGATATACATTATAAATAGTATGTGTGATTTAATACATACCAATCCAAACTGGACTAGTAGATCTTTGTGCTGGGATGTGAACCTGTGCGGTCACAACCACATTCCGCCCTCCCAGTGGTCCCTGTCTAGCACGGCTTGTTGTGCCACGTCGATTGGCATTTGTAACGTTGGGGTTAACAAGTTGTCTTAAACATGTTAGTACAAAACAAAGTTTTTAGTCTAGAAATCTTTTATAAATCTGGATTTTGATTTAAAAAAATAAATAAAAAAAAAAAACTCAGAGTGACCCTCTGTTTTCAGTTCGAATCTCTCTTGCTTCAGATGCGGTACTAATCTGATGAGACTGCTGTTTGTGTGAATAATGAGAAAGAAACAGACATAAACACAATGCGTTATACACTCCCTTAAACACCCTACCATAAGTACAAGTTTTCTTTAGTGTTAGGACATTTATAGAAATTAATAATAAACCAACTTGTCATGCTTAATCTCACACGCCTCAGACGCAACACTAGGCTATTGTTACAGAATGAACAGAGGAAGCGTGTGGATCCATACGCAAAGCTTTATTCTTAAGGAGAACACCACTTTCTAAACAACAATTTGCAAACAATTTACTCACCCACTTGTCATCCACGATGTTCATGTCTTTCTTTCTTCAGTCATAAAGAAATTGTTTTTTGGGGAAAACATTGCAGAATTTTTCTCCATATAATAGACTGATCTGGTGCCCTGATTTTGAACTTCCAAAATGCAGTTTAAATGCAGCTTCAAATGATCCCAAACGTGGTTGTAAATGATCTCAGCCGAGGAAGAAGGGTCTTATAGCGAAACAATCGGTTAATTTTCATTAAAATAATACAGTTTATATACTTTTTATTCTCATATTCTCGTATTGCCTTGCAGTCCTTGAACTCTGTGTATTCTGGCTCAAGACAAAAACTGTTGAAAAACTTCAATCGTACATCACTGCAGAAGTTTTGACCCAGTCTTTGCAAAGGATGATTTTGAAGTTGAGGGAGAACATGAAATGGAAGTTTTGACGTACCCTAACTTTCATGAACAGGAACAAAAATAGTCCTGGCACAGTAAGACAAGACGAGTGTTTGACATTAAAAAGTATATAAATTGCATTATTATTTTTTTTTAAATAACCGATCGTTTCACTAGATAAGACCCTTCTTCCTCAGCTGGGATAATTTACAACCACGTTTAGGATCGTTTGAAGCCACTTTTAACTGTATTTTGGAAGTTCAAAATTGGGGCACCATATCAGTCCATGTGGAGAAAATGCTGAAAATGTTTTCCTCAAATAAACAATTTCTTTATGACTGAAGAAAGAAAGACATGGACATCATGGATGACAAGGGGGTGAATAAATTATTTGTAAATTGTGTTTAAAGGAAAACTCCACTTCCAGAACAACAGTCACAACAAGCAATGGTCGGACAAAGGCAAACAGGTATTTAGAGGGCAAGATAGAAAAGAACCCCGATAGACAGGCGTAGGTCGATCGATGGCAAACGTAATCCAAAGGATGAGGCACCATCAGTGAGCGCAGGACTGCACTGAAGCCATCTACCAGGGATTCAATAAATTTCCAACACAAAAACATGTAGCCAAATCTTGGTGAATAAAGGTTTTCCAAATTATAACTAAATATTAATTGAGCCAGCGCCCGCTCACGCCATGTTAGCCAGGCCACAGCCGGTCAAAGTCATCAAAGCCCCTTCTGAACCTGCACCAGCTGCTGTTCCTGCAAAGTCAAGTCACGTTACAGCTGCTGTTTCTACCAAGTCACAGCCAAATCACGTCACAGCCGTCACAGCCAAGCCAAGTCATGTCACAGCCGTTCCAGCCAAGTCAAGTCACTGCTGTTGCACTAAAGCCAGGTCAAGTCACAGCTGATCCAGCCAAGCCAAGCAAAGTCACAGCCGTGGTTCCTGAGTCAAGCAAAGTCACAGCCGTGGTTCCTAAGTCAATCAAAGTCAGAGTCAAGCCAAGACACAGCTGAGTCAAGTAAAGTCATCGAACTTCACAAGCCAGGTCCAGTCACCGCTGGTCGTCACGTGTTAGATCCAGTCACTGCTGATCTTCTTGAGCCAAGTGAAGTAATTGCTGCACCAGAGTCAAGTCAGGCTACAGCTGCTGCTCCAGAGTCAAGTCAAGCTACAGTTGGTCAAGTCGAGAGTCAAGTCAGAGCTGCTGGTCCTAAGGCAAGTCAAGTTACAGCTGTTGTTCCAGTGCCAAGTCAAGTTAAAGCTGTGTTTCCTGCATCAAGTCAAGTCAGAGCTGCTCTTCCTAAATCAAATCAAATTACAGCAGTCGTTCCAGTGTCAAGTCAAATCAAGACGGTATTTCCTGCATCAAGCAACGTTAAAGCTGTCGTTTCAGCATCACGCAACGTCAAAGCAGTTGTTCCTGTGTCAGGTCAAGTTACAGCTTCAATCCCTCTGTCACGATTGCATTTTCTGCGTCAAGCAATGTTAAAGCTGTCGTTCCCGCGTCAAGTAACGTCAAAGATGTCACTCCTGCATCAAGAACAGTCCAAACAGCTTTTCGTGAGCCAAGTCAAGCCACCACTGATCTCCTTGAGTCAAGTCACGTCTCGTCTGCCAGTGTGATGGCAATCACCATTCTCAGTATGTGGGCCGCACACTACCCTCCTGAGGTCACGTCTGTTCACGAGTCAGCCTCTGTGGTCGCGTCTGATCCCAAGCCTGCTCCAGAGCTCACGTCTGTCCACGAGTCAGCTCCAGAGGTCACGCCTGTTCCCAAGTCAGCTTCTGAGGTCACGCCTGTTCCCAAGTCAGCTTCTGAGGTCACGCCTGTTCACAAGTTAGCCTCTGAGGTCGCGTCCGATCACAAGCCTGCGCCAGAGCTCCCGTCTGATCACAAGTCTGCACCAGAGCTCCTGTCTGATCACAAACCTGCTCCAGAGCTCCCGTCTGATCACAAACCTGCTTCAGAGCTCTCGCCTGGTCTCAAGTCTGCCCCAGAGGACCCGTCTGTTCTCAAGTCTGCCCCAGAGGACCCGTCTGTTCTCAAGTCTGCCCCAGAGGTCCTGTCTGGTCCCAAATCTGCTCCAGAGGCCTTCCCCGTCGGAGAAGCCGCGCCAATGCCTCCAGAGGTGTCAGCGCCAGCTGTGGAACCTCTTATGGAGGGGGCGTTATCCTTTAAACTCTCTGCTTCTCCCTTTATTCTGTCTGCCTCCTCTGTCCCTGTTCTCCCCAGGTCCCAATTCATGATGCGGGTTCCTGCTCAGCCCTGGAGGGCCCCGGCGCCTCCTGCTCTGCCTCCGGCTCCGCCCTGGAGGGCTCCTGGGCCTCCTGCTCTGCCTCCGGCTCCGCCCTGGAGGACTCCTGGGCCTCCTGCTCTGCCCTGGAGGGCTCCTGCACCTCCTGCTCCGCCTCCGGCTCTGCCCTGGAGGGCTCCTGCGCCTCCTGCTCTGCCTCCGGCTCCGCCCTGGAGGGCTCCTGTGCCTCCTGCTCCGCCTCCAGCTCCACCCTGGTGGGCTCCTGCTTTGTCAGTCCTGCCTCAGTCACCTGGTCCTCCGCACGGACCTGGCCCTCCAGCCCTTGCCCTGTCTCACCCCCGCCCCACCGCTCCCCTGGACTATGGTTCGTTTGTAGCATCTGGAAGCCGCTCTTTGGGGGGGGGGGCTATGTTATGGATCTGGTCGGTGAGCTGCGGACCGCTCACCACCAGATGTCACTCTCATCTTGTTCTCACACACTGACTGTTGCACTACACCCCAGACTCCATTCCCCATCAGTCATTGCACATCTCCCGGGTCCAATCAGAGACGGTATAAATACCCTGATGTTCGTGTGACTCTCTGCTGAGTATTGAACTGTGTTACATTCATACAAAGCGTTTCTCCGAGTTTCCCTGTGTCTAGTTTTTCTTGTTTTGCCTTGTTGTTTCGTTTAGTCTGTCACGTTGTCTGCCACGGATCTCTCGCCTGTCTGACCATTCTATTTCCTCGCCCATTGGATTACGTACGCCGCTGATCGACCCTTGTCCGTCACGGATTACTCTTGTCTCGCCGTCCATACACCTGTCTGCTGTTGTTCGACCCTGCCTGCCTTTGACCATGTCTATGTCTCGTCCCATTAATAAAAGTTTGCACATGGATCCGCTCGTCTCCCGTCCCTCTGTAACAGAGATGGAGACAGAAGGTACAGTCCAAAACTCAGTTTAATAACCAATTTAAATAACAGAAAAACACAACTTTGTATAACAGTGACCGAACGGAGAATGATCATCAGGCTTATAATGACTGTACCTTTTGTCTTCATCTCCTTGTCTTGCAACACAACCCGTGACATACATATATACATACGTGTGTGTGTATTATATATGTAATTCCGGTCCTCAATTCTGATTGGTCAGCAGCTGTTTTATTCACGACAAAACACAGCTATGACCTTCTCACCCAACGGTTGTGTGTATTGTTGAGCAACCGCCCTAAGCAACATGTTTTTCCTTGCTGTTCTGCCTGTTATTTGAATTGTTTATTAAACTGATAAAGTTTTGGACAGTATCTTCTGTCTCCATCCCCTAAGCAATAAGGTACTAGAGGCCATGAGTGCATTTCCCTGTTAAAAAAAAAAAAAAAAAAACACAACAGAAACCACTGAAATTCTAATGGTTTCCATTACAGATACAATTAAAGCTGCAAGCAGCATTGAAAGGGTCCTCGCACCTGGGCTCACCACCACCTGATGGCATTAGGAAAACAGCGAAAGGTGGGCAATATGCATTTAAAGTGGTAAATATAAGTCAGTGGTATAATTGTGTCAGTGGTATAAGAAGTCATTTATATGTGCCAAACTTTCTGCTGCCAGCTGATGGCCCTATTACTAATTACATTTTAGCATGTAGATGTCTTCAGGCCAGCATTTTTATAAAACATATGAAGTTTGGTGCAGATTGAACATGGTATGTTTGAGTTTATGTAAAGCATGACCCTGGTTCAGTTCAGCCCTTCAGAGCGCAGCGGCAAAAGTTCAATTGTTTAAACTTTAAGCACAGCGTGCATACTTTGCGCGCCAGCAGTGCGCTCTGCTGCACGTGCACTTTGGTCGATGCAGAAACAAGCTGTCCTCGCATGGCGCAAGCAATTAAAATGAATGGGTTTCATACATTTTTACACTACACTTGGCCCACAGCTGAACAACAGAACTACAGAAGCGTGAATTTGCCGGTTAGCAAGACATGTACATTGTTGTTACACAACATAACATACACAACTATGTATTTTGAATGATCGCTGGAAAATACAATCTTTGTAGATTCATCTTTTGGAAGTGAATAGAAAACAGATTTACTCACAGCTTAGGATACAGCGTCTTCTCGACATGACGTAAACCACATGGAAATTTTACTGTTTGTGGGCAGGCATTAAATATTTGAATTTCCATAATATTTAAGGAGAAGATAAAGGTCATAAATACACCATTTACAGTTAAGAAGTGTTTGATTTAAGGATTATTCTTGCTTTATGAATGTGATCTAAATATTCTTTCAACATGACACACCACTGCCGCTGTTTCTGTTAATGGTTGTGAATTATTAACTGATCATTTTATCAACTGTGCTGAAGACTGGACATATTTCATAAACAAATAACACTGATCAGTTAAAGAGGAGACAAACTGACAGTTACTGTAAGAAACAGATTTTTATTTCTAAGCACATTTTCAAAATGAAGCATTTTTATGGATAAGGTTATTAAACAGTTCAAAATCACTCAGAGAGAAATCAATCAAGAAAGGAATTTTAGTATTGGACATGTCCGTCATACATTTAAAAACCTTTTTCCAAAAGTTTTGTATTTTGAACATTTCAAAAAGCAATGATATAATGTATCTTTATCATCCAAACATTTAGAGCAAAGGAAAAATATATATATTTTTGAAATGCACTTTCAAAATTAACCATTTTTATGGCTAAAATAGGTAAATGAGTGGGAAATTACTCAAGAATGAATAACATGACTTGTAGAAATAGACTTAATTGAATGTAATAGATTGGCTTAAACTGAAATGGCTGTAAACTACCTGAAGCCAAATGAAACTCTGTGCCATCAGATAAACTCAGGACGCACTACAAATATAAAACTGTAGTCATCAGGACAGGGGTTAGGCATGCTCATGCTGCCGTTCGCTGAAATCACTGCCATGTCAGTTTTAAAGTCTTGGACATGAAATACATTGTTTTCATTTTTACAGCTAAGAATCAACCTATTGCTGAAGCGAATGCTGTTAGCGTACCTGTTCTGATTGCCAACAGCGAGGAACCTTGCGACAGGAAAAGAACGACATGAAATACCATTGTTAGAGCATTCCTGAGCATTGAGAAAAACCTGAGCTCTCCACTGCACCTTCTGCTCTCTGTAAAGAGCACTAGTGTGTGCAGGAGTGGAAAAGGTTTTAATTCTGTTATATTGGCCATGGTTTGGGTACTTTAAGGTAGTAACATTGATTAATACACTCCACTCATCTCTAGTATAGATTCTGGGTAGATACTCATTCATGTTATCCATTTTATTCCTAAACTTAGAGAATGGCAGAGCATTGAACTGAAAACCTTTGAGCAGACCAGTTAGGTACAGTTTCTCATGATTCTGATGGAGAGCGCTTGAGGAAAACTGTATTTCATAGAGTTCATCCACTGGAATCAAAAGGAAGCGAATGTGATTCAGGAGGCTGACTTGTTGCTCTGAGTTAATTTCATCACCTTTGTCTTGGATCCATCTCTCCAGAGCTTTAAGAAGCAAAGCTTCATCCTTCACAATCAGGTCTGAGCGTTGCAGCAGAGCGTCCATCATGTGAAAGGAGACGCTGCTCCACACTGGAGAGCTTAAGAGAAACTCACCGTTCCAGGAGAGATACTGAAGGACGTTTTCCTGCAGAACAAAGTCGCCTGTGCGGACGGCGTACTCGTACATTGATACCTGGGTCTGGAAGGTGGTGTCTTGGGGAATGAGTAAAGTGAAGACCCTGCCGACATCCTCCATAAGCTTCTTCACTCCAAAGATAAATGCAAGCTGATGGACACATTGAGCCGATGTGATGGAAACCTCAATCTGACGTGTGTAGAAATACCTGTGCAAAAACAGTTCAGATACTGTGTCTAATGCCTGTTTTGACTTCAGTTCAAAGCAACATTCAGTAAAGTGAAGTGACTTCAGACAGTTACCTGAGAAAAGCTGAAACATGAGAATGGCACGTCTGGCTGACATTCACACTGAGGTTTCTGGACTCGTTTGTTAAGTTTAGTTCTGGATAAATCATGAGGATCAAACGGTGCACACAAAATGTCAATTCTGCCTCTTCACTGAGGTCTTGTACTTTAATGCTGAAATCACAACCGTCTCCACGGTCAAACAGAAGACCGAGATCATCAGACAAACCCAGACTGTTATCCACAGAGTACTGACGATTGCTGGTTATGTATTTACCTGCAAAGAAAATGTAATAAAAATAGATTCATAACAGAAATATTTGCAGTGATGTCTAGTAGCTGAATGTCGTACCAGCCTCACAGACGACTCCTGCATCCTCTTTATGTGTGCAGTCAGTAACAGCCCAGCCCTTGAAGCTGCAATCAGACAATGAGCTCTCAGAGCCTTTACACTTCATGTCATCCAGCCAGATTGGACCAGAACCTAAAAACAATAGAATTTGGGTTCAAATATAAGACCAGTGTGCACCAATCAAACTGTGCTGAGGAGTACAAACCTTCTCCATAAGTCCCTCCTGGTATGGCTGATATGGCTCCAGGAAAACCCATCTGACGACACACCACTTGCGCTTCAACCAGATCCCATCCGTCATCACAAACTGAGCCCCACTGTCCGTCATGATAGACCTCCACACGACCAGATGAAGCCAGAGCTCCCACAAGTCTCACGCTGCCCTCCTTTGTTGGCTGATTCTGTCTGTCATCTTCAGCCAGTAACAGAAGATTCAACGATTGAGAGATTTTACTGAAAAACTTCTTGGAAAATGTTTAAAACAGTCAATAAGATGTGTTTAACTTCAGCTAACTGTACAATTGTTCCTGCAACAGACATGTTTGGTTGTAAAATTCCAATAGACCACTAAATAGATCATATTCAACATTAAAAAATGTTTTAATGTTGACAAATATATGTATGGTGACACTTCATTATTTTTTATAAAACTCATGAAAACACAAATGCTGCAAACAATGTATTTCACATTTAAAAAACAAAGGTGTACTAACCAAACAGGGTCCGACTTTGAGCTGAAACATGAAGAAACAGCAGAGGCCAGAGAAGGAACATGATTTCTTTTCTTGCTGGAAATGCTGGAAACAACAGACGGGAACACAATTCACAGCTGAATTAGTCAGAATTCTTATTTCCTTTAAATAATGACCAAATTGGGCTAACTATCTGATAGTGAAGCTGAGATGAAACACTCTGTAATCAGATTTGAGGGTTACCAAAATGTTCTTTTCACAAACATGATAAAATTAAGAAGTTTTATTACGGCAACATGCATTAAAACAAGAACTGTCTGTCAGCATATCTCGGGTAAGGTAAGAAATAAAGTAAAGATCCTCTTTATGCAAACACACAATGATACACACGCAATGGTTTGCTTCAATCTCCTTCTTCACAATTTATTGGTCAAATACATACTGTAAATATTCTTCTTATGCATATTCATTGGTTCTAGAAAACAAAGACTTTCAGAACAGATTATCATTAGGCCTCCTACTTCAGTTTACCACTTGTGTAGATAATTTTACTTCTTTTCAAGGCCAAATGTGTCAAGCTAGATGAAAAACATAAGGGAGGATGGACACAGAAATCTATGGGCTGTTGTGCACGTACACAGGAAACATGACTTAATAATTGAACATTATGACAAGGCCAACAATATACTAAAAGCATGATGGGACGAGGAATTTTGTATCAAGTTATCTGAGGCTCTAAACCTTAACCTATTCTTAGTTAAACTAAATTCACAACCTTTGCTCTTACGTCTTGTGTCTTTTGCAGTGTCTTAAGCATGACACAGCATTCCAGAAATGTAGCAATGAATTCAAAAGAAAGAGACATTGTTTTATTTTCTAAATTTCACAGCCATATCTTGTGTTTTTTTTTTAAAGCAAAAACATGTTCTGTGTGATTTGTGAATGCCTTTTTAGAGTGTCCTGCCCCTATGAGGCCCCTACGCACTGTGGGGTTGTCCCATATCCCACTGCCCTCTGTGAATTTGCTAGCTAGCTACTAGCTATAAAAAAACTCTACTTCTGTTCTAATCACCATCTGTGTTAACAATTATTAGCTAACATTTACTATTCTATTTGGTGAAGTGTGTTTGTCGCTTGATTTATTTTACCAATACAGTGTTTGAATGTTCAATAAAGTAATCCAACTGTTTAAAGTTTCAGATTAACACATTTCTTTATATTAATACAATACATGATACAAGATGAGTTTAATATCAGTAATACATGTAAATGCAATTATGTGCTTCTGTATGTCGTGTCATTGTTCTTTCGTGTAATTACACATTGTGTAATTCTATTCCTTAAAGCAATGTAACTTAAGAGTTGTTTTGATTATCACTGTATTGTATATTACTGTATATTAACAGGCTGGGGAAGGGGTCTTACATGTGTTTTTTTTTTCTTTTTTCTTTTTTTTTTCTGTACGTTTTTGTGGATATCAGGAAATTAATCCTGGAATTTGTGATTATTGCAAGGTTATTCGATGACTGAATAAAAATATTTGACAAAAAAAAAATGCTGATTAGATAGCATGATTATTGCACAGGTGTGCCTTAGGCTGGCCGCAATAAAAGGCCACTCTAAAATGTGCAGTTTTACTGTATTGGGGGTCCGAAAACCAGTCAGTATCTGGTGTGGCCACTAGAAACCACCAGTTGCTGGATATTGGCAAGAACTGGAACACGCTGTTGTATACGCCGATCCAGAGCATCCCAAACATGCTCAATGGGTGACATGTCCGGTGAGTATGCTGGCCATGCAAGAACTGGGATGTTTTCAGCTTCCAGGAATTGTGTATAGATCCTTGCAATATGGGGCCGTGCATTATCATGCTGCAACATGAGGTGATGGTTGTGGATGAATGGCACAACAATGGGCCTCAGGATCTTGTCACGGTATCTCTGTGCATTCAAAATGCCATCAATAAAATGCACCTGTGTTCGTTGTCCGTAACATACACCTGCCCATACCATAACCCCACCGCCACCATGGGTCACACGATCCACAATGTTGACATCCGCAAACCGCTCACCCACACAACGCCATACACGCTGTCTGCCATCTGCCCTGATCAGTGAAAACTGGGATTCATCTCCAAAGTGCCAGACGCCATTGTGAGCATTTGCCCACTCAAGACCCCACTGAGGACGACGAGCATGCAAATAAGCTTCCCTAAAATGGTTTCTGACAGTTTGTGCAGAAATTCTTTGGTTATGCAAACTGATTGTTGCAGCAGCTGTCTGGGTGGCTGGTTTTAGACGATCTTGGAGGTGAAGATGCTGGATGTGGAGGTCCTGGGCTGGTGTGGTTACACGTGGTCTGCGGTTGTGAGGCCGGTTGGATATACTGCCAAATTCTATGAAATGCCTTTGGAGATGACTTATGGTAGAAAAATGAACATTCAATTCATGGGCAACAGCTCTGGTGGACATTTCTGCAGTCAGCATGCTAATTTCACGCTCCCTCAAAACTTGCGGCATCTGTGGCATTGTGCTGTGTGATAAAACTGCACATTTTAGAGTAGCCTTTTATTGTGGCCAGCCTAAGGCACACCTGTGCAATAATCATGCTGTCTAATAAGCATCTTGCAACCCCTGTGAGATGGATGGATTATCTCAGAAAAGGAGAACTGCTCACTAATACAGATTTAGACAGATTTGTGAACAGTATTTGAAAGATATAGGCCTTTTGTGTACATAGAAAAAGTCTTAGATCTTTGAGTTCAGTTTATGAAACATGGGGGCAAAAACAAAAGTGTTGCGTTTATAATTTTGGTCAGTGTATAAATAACTTGCATAATACACTAAATTTAAAGTGCCATCTGAACTGACATGTGAAAAGTATTCGGCTTGACTGGTTTGCATGTGGTGCTCGTCTGTTGAGTAACAGTTATGTCACATTTTTCTAACTTTTATGACAAAGGTTTACACTAAGAAAAGAAAATTTCCCATGATGCCAAAGCTGCGATATATATACATATGTGTGTGTGTGTGTGTGTGTGTAGGTTATCCTCTCTCTCACACACACACACTGTATACTTCTTCTCCTCTCCTCTTCAGGGGGCAAAGTTCACTTTTACATGTTGTTTGAACATAAATGTGTGTTGGCAGTGTGTGTACACAACCATCCTATAATGACAAAAATCCACCCAGTGGTTATTTAATCTGTAAAAATAATTTCCCCTTTTTCAAATCAAGCCATTCTCAGCTTCTTGTTTGTGTGTCGTCACACCGACAGAGGCCGCTCCCACATTAGTTTGATTGACACTGGCGTCCTACCTTAGACCTGCCCTGAATGAGCTGTAACATGCCGGAGCAGGGACGTAGACAAGAAAGGCTTCTAAGCGATTGAGGTGTTTTGTTGTTGGATGTAATAATGAACATAGTGGGCATCATTTACTCCTGATATCTGAGAGAATGCGCTTCCCATCTACATATAGCCGTCTATGTTTGTGCAAATCATTCGCGATCCAGCTTCACTTACAACAGAAGTGAGTATAAGTGTTTATTATTAATCTTTGCGATTGCTTTTCCTAATAACGTACTAGTTTGCAAGTTTAGCGGCTAAACAAGGCTAAAGTAAACAGCATGGCTTGTCACTCCACAGAAGAGAGGGGTGGGGAGACAAAGCTCATTTGCATTTAAAGAAACATCCAACAGAATGGGCTGATTTCTGCAGAGCTGATTTTGACAAGGTAAAAAGGGTGTTTTTACACTACCATTGAGAAATTAGTATGTTATAGACTTTTCATTAAGACCCTAAAGAATCATATCAACTTGTGGAAAATTGGCATCCGATGACCCCTTTAAAAAAATATTTCTGGCTTTCCTGTAAGCAAACTCAGTTACAATGTCATCAAAGTCCAAGTCTCGGACCAGCTGAGATTCAATGGCCATCAGTGACAGTGCATTGAGGCACTGTTGCGTTCCCCTCTTTAGTCACAAATCTAAAAATGAATTTCAGCTGGTCAGTATGTGACCACTATCAGAGAAAAATACTTTGCCTGCTGTATCTCTGCAGCAGTTCACTTTGTCACCCATTTGCTGAATCAAGTCCTTGCATATAGTTGATGAAAGATAGAATGTGCTGCCCCTACCCTTCTGTCCATATTTCAAACTGGATCAAACTGAAAGATGACTTCCAGTATGGAAAGAAAGTTACCATTGTCTGGTGATCCAAGTACTTTATTGTCACCATGGAAAGGCAGGCCTCTTTTACTTAAAAATTGAATGACAGACACAACCAGCTTGAGCACCTCCTACCAATACTACTTTTCACCCTCCAACTGTTGCGCTAGTTTACCGCTCACAGTCCCGCTCCCAATGATAGATGAGTGCAGAAGTAATGCTAACATAAAATTATAGTATTCTGTGCTTTTCTCATGCTCAAGCACACATTCAACGTGTTTCCCATCAGAAAAAACACTGGTAAATTGATGTTTCTTGGCTGAAAAAAGTATATGTATACAGGCAAAGCAAAAAAAATATCTGTGGATGGTGAATAGGTGATCCAGTCTCTGGAAACTGATGACAACACAGCAGATCATACGTGTGGGAGTGCATCTTACCGCCCAAACCCCCCATCACAGGTTAAGGCTGGATATTTACTCTTTCTGTTATGAAATGCAGCAGGTCCACAATCTTTAAGGACAGCACAAGCATTTTCATTGACTCCCTCTCCTTGTTTTCTCTTTTTCATTTACAACCACTTCTCTCACTCTTCTACAGTCCTTCTACTTATTTAGAATTTTATTATCAAGATGCTATTAATACTAAGTGCAAATAACAATAGGCTGTTTTTACACTTCACACTAACCTATATTTCCAGCCAGGATCATTTTAAATATAACTGTGATTGTGTTCATCTGAAAGAGAAATGTCAGATAAGGTGAGTAAATCATGAGGTAATTTTAATTTTTGGGTGAACTATCCCTTAAAGTTAAATGGTCTAAATGTATTTATCTGTATTTATATATTCTGTGGTAGATGTAGGATCAAGAAATATGTCCAATTAAAATGCTTGTTCCAAGCATTCAACATATGAATTTGCATGCATCTGCGCATACATCACGCAGACTGGATACGTCACCAGCACGTTCACGTATGCTGTGCTGAGAGAGAAAGAATGGCAGGCAAACATCAACAACCTGATTTTCCTTCCTTGTATTGTAGTAATTTTACTAGCTGTACTATAAAGTTTTCTCACCGGTTAATGACATATGATATATTGTAGTAATGTTGTCTCTGGTCATCTGGTCTGTGTGCGTTAATGCTTTTAGGAGGCATGGCTTTTGGACGGTGATTTGCAGGGAGCGTGGAATGTTCGCTGTAGTTAGCATTTTACAAAATCTCCTGCTGTTCACTTGGCTCGTTTGGGCAAATTTTTTACAATTGGATACATTTATATTCTTTTACAAATCAATTTATTTTATTTGGATGAATTTGTCTGTCTATTACCATATTTACTAATTGTTATGACATCTCTAGTCCTTTCCTTAGGCTGCGTTTACGAAAACGCACTAGTGTAAACAGGGCCTTAGTTTCAGGTAGCCTCTAGTGTTACTTAAAGGCTAGAATTTTATGAGTAGTCCCACCTAAAAATATCCTTACAAGCGACTCTGTGTATTGCAAATATTATAATGGAATTATACTTGTGTAAGTAGCAAAACAATATAAATGCAAAAAAGCGATTTAAGCTCAGAAATGTTTTGAGTTCCCCCTCCCTTGCCTCACAGTGGTTTGGTCCACTGCCTGCTTGTCCCCTTCACCGATACACACACAATTCTGGTGGGAGAGAGCAAAGTTCTTCAACTTCAAAATCATCCTAAATTGCTGTTTTACCTTTTTTGTAAAGGGTGTCTGACCTTCTTTGCATGTTCACTTTGTAAACACTGGGTCGGTACTTCTGCAGCGATGTAGGATGATTTTGAAGTTGGGTTTAATACCCTGTATTGACTTGGATTTCACAGAGTACACGTGCGCATGGCAGAGCTATAGTGGAGCACATTAATGAAAAATCGTTCACTTTGTGGTACAAGCGCCAAATTTGGTACACAAGTGCTTTTGGAC